>NC_136010.1:2234764-2249764 GCF_048128805.1 Centroberyx gerrardi
TTGTTTTATTATGGGTGGGTATTACGGACTTATATGTTTTATTTGTTGTCAGGCTGCTAGTTAACATGGTTTTCTTTGTGTTTTATCCAGGTTAGATATTATACACATGATATATAATATTCTTTCTGTCTCTGGTTTCCCATTAAGTGCTAGAAGCTTTGGTTTTCTTTGTGGTTTAACAGGCTACAGTCCTCTTATATACTGTATATTATTCCCTGTTGGTCATTTATACCCTGATCTAATTTTTCTCAGTTTGTCATTAAGCTGTTAAAACATGTTTTTTCTCTGTAATTTAATCAGACTACAGTATGTTTTCTAGATAACGTACAATAATGTTTCTGTTCATACAGGTTTGCCATCAAGCTGCTGGAGGACGTGGTTTTCTTCGTGGCTGATGTCACCAACAGCGGCCAGCCGGTCCTGGACGTCGTCATGACCAAGGCCAACCGAGAGAGGCAGAAACTCATGAGGGAACAGAACATCCTCAAACAGGTAGGATCCAGCAGATAGACTGAGCCCTAACCTCTAACTCTGACCTGTCCATAGCCCTAGACCGGTGGTTCTAACATGGGGGTCGGGATCCCCCAGGTAGTCGCAAGATAATTTCCGGGGGGTCCCGAGATGATTTATGGGATAAGAAAAATACATATTTCTACTACACATATTTCAGATTTTTTCTCAAATTTCTGCTTTTTTCTTGTGAAACACTGAATAGTTTTCAGCCTCACTGCCTCCTCTGATAATCCAATGGAACAGCCTGAAAAGGGAAAATCATTCTTTAGTTGAACTGTTCACCTCTCTGCATATCATCGCTGTCGGGTGAAAACCTCTCATCTCCAGAATGACAAGTTTTCAGAATGAGGAAAAACAGCCTCGTTTTTTAGCTTGATGACAATCCGGTTTTGAGTTTATCTAAGATCACAGTCTTAGATAAACTCAGGAACTGAAGTGAAACATGAATATCACATGACAACAGCACTTCATTTTAAAGGGTAACAAGCCAAAAAGGTTGAGAACCACTGATCTAGACCAACAGACTGGGATGGACGGCCAGTAAATACCCCTAGCCCTAACTCTAACCAACCAACCTGTAGTCTGTACTTTCACTCTAAACGTTTGTGTGTGTGTGTGTGTGTGTGTGTGTGTGTGGTGTGTCAGATCTTTGGCATCCTGAAGGCTCCTTTAAGGACAAGGGGGGGAGGGGCCTCTGCTGCGGCTGGAGGAGCTGGCGGACCAGAAGAACGCTCCGTACCAGTACATGCTCCGCCTCTGCTACAGAGTCCTGCGCCACTTCCCAGGAAGACTACCGGAAGAACAGGTGAGGAAGAGGAGGAGGAGGAGGAGGAGAGGGAGAGGAGGAGGAGAGGAGGAGAAGAGATGGACAAGGAGGAGGAGGAGGAGGGAGAGGGGGGAGATGAGGAGGAGAGGGAAGGAGGTGGGAGAGGAGGAGGAGAGGGAGGAGGAAGAGATGGACAAGGAGGAGGAGGAGGAGGGAGAGGGGGGAGATGAGGAGGGAGAGGAGGAAGAGGAGGAGGGAGGAGGAGAGGGAGTGGGGGGAGAGGAGGAGGAGGAGAGAGAGGAGGAGGAGAGGGAGGAGGAAGAGATGGACAAGGAGGAGGAGGAGGAGGGAGAGGGGGGAGATGAGGAGGGAGAGGAGGAAGAGGAGGGAGGGAGGAGGAGAGGGAGTGGGGGGAGAGGAGGAGGAGAGAGAGAGGGAAGAGAGGAGGAGGGAGAGGAGGAGGAGGGGGAGTGGGGGGAGAGGAGGAGGAGGGGGAGAGGAAGAGGAGGAGGTGGGAGAGGAGGAGGAGAGGGACGAGGAGGAGGAGGAGGAGGAGGGGGAGGAAGAGGAGGAGGTGGAGGAGGAGAGGGAGGTGGTGGGAGAGGAGGAGGAGGAGGAGGGGGAGAGGAAGAAGAGGAGGAGGAGGGGGAGGAGGGGGAGGAGAGTGAGGAGAAGGAGGACGAGGAGGGAGAGGGAGAGGAGGAAGAGGAGGAGGGAGAGGAGGAAGAGGGAGGAGGAGGAGGTGGGAGATGAGGAGGGAGAGGGAGAAGAGGAGAAGGAGGAGTAAGAGGAGGAGGGAGAGGAAGAAGAGGAGGAGGAGGTGGAGGAGGAGAGGGAGGAGGTAGGAGAGGAGGAGGAGAGGAGGAGGGGGGGAGGAGGGAGAGGGGGAAGAGGAGGAGGAAGAGGAGGAGGGAGAGGAGGGAGGGAGGAGGAGAGGGAGGAAGAGGAGGAGGAGGGAGAGGAAGAGGAGGAGGAGGAGGTGGAGGAGGAGAGGGGACGAGGAGGAGGAGGAGGAGGGAGAGGAAGAAGAGGAGGAGGGAGAGGAGGAGGAGGAAGAGGAGGACGAGGAGGGAGAGGGAGAGGAGGAGAGAGGAGGGGGGAGAGGGGAGAGGAGGAGAGTATGGTAGTGGTGATGAGGAAGATGATGATGATGGGGATTCTGAAGACTTTCTTTCTTTCTTCTCTTCGTTATTTCTTTGTCTTTCTTTTTCTCTCGTCCTTTCTTGAGTTATGTTTCTTTCTCCATTTCTTGCATTTCTTCTATATTCTTTCTTTCTTTCTTTCTTTCTCTTTCTTTCTTTCTTTCTTCTCCCTTACTTCTGTATTATTACAACCAAAAAGAACATTTTATAATGTTGAAAAGCAATAAAATGGGACAGTCTCTTCCTCTTCATCTCTCTCTCTCTTTCCCCCTCCATCTCTCTCTCATTTCAATTCAGTGGTTCATAGGACCAATATAAAGGAAAGTGATGACACAGAAAGTGAATAAGTCTCCCCCCCCCCCCCCCCCCCCCCCCTCAGGAGCACATAGCGAAGCAGTTCGGAGTGATGCAGAGTCAGATCGATACGACATCCTGGCTGAAGACACCATCGACCGCTCTGCTGCACAACAACCGCAAACTGCTGGAGAAACACATCACCAAGACCGAGGTGGAGACCTTCGTCAGCCTGGTCCGCCCGCAACCGAGAGCCCAGGTGAGGAGGGAGGGAGGGAGGGAGGGAGGGAGGGAGGGGAGGGAGGGAGGAGGGGAGGGAGAGGAAGGAGAGAGGGAGGAGGGAGGAGGGAGGGAGGAGGGGAGGAAGGGTGGGAGGGAGGAAGGAGGGAGGCAAGGACCTTCTGCATCTTCTGTAGGGAGGATGAGGGAGGGAGGAGGGAAGGAGAGAGGGAGGAGGGAAGGAGGGAGGGAGGAAGGAGGGAGGGAGGAGGGAAGGAGGGAGGAAGGAGGGAGGGAAGGAGAGAGGGAGGAGGGGAGGAGGGAGGGAGGAGGGGGAGGAGGGAGGAGGGAGGGAGGAAGGGAGGAGGGAGGAAGGATGAGGAGGGAGGGGAGGGGGGAAGGATGGGAGGAGGGAGGGAGGGAGGAGGGAAGGAGAGAGGGAGGAGGGACCTTCTGCACCTTCTGTAAATAAATCTCAGTCCTTTTTAGATTTCTCCCTTTTTATCAGTGAGTTCTTCTTGGTGTCTTATCGTGTGTGTGTGTGTGTGTGTGTGTGTGGTGTGTGTGAGGTGTGTGTGTATGCGTGTGTGTGTGTGTGTGTGTGTGTGTGTGTATGCGTGTGTGTGTGTGTCTCCCCAGGTTTCTGGACTACCTGTCAGATCTGTGTGTGTCCAACAACGTGGCGATCCCCGTCACACAGGAGCTCATCTGTAATGTGTCCTGGACCCCAAGAACCAGGACATCCTCATCAAAACAGAGAGGAGGGGAGGGCGGAGGGGTGGAGGGGTGAGGGATCGGAGGGATGGGGGGATGGAGGGACGGAGGGGATGGGGGGATGGAGGGACGGAGGGATGGGGGGATGGAGGGGTGGAGGGAAAGATGGATTTGGAGTTATCAGAATTTGATTGGATTAAATGTTTGTCTCCGCCCCCGAGTGCAGGAAGAGTCAGAAACAGAAATGTTTACCAGAAAGAGACGCTCTGTTGATTTTGATATTCAATTTCTCCAAATCAACATTTTGTCATGTTGGGGCTGTGTTGGTGAACAGGTGAACAGGTGAACAGGTGAACACTAAGTCCAGCAACATCAACAAAATGTAAAAAAAAAACGATTTTTCATTTCACGGGCTCTTTCTTCGTGTTTCCCTCCTCCAGACGCCGCGTCCCCAAAGAGGCGGCGCCCGGCGGCGTTCAGGGAGAATACCTGGGGATGGACGACTACGGAGACGAGGACGAGGTACGAACATCTGCCGCCGCCTCTGTTTCCATCTGTCTGTCTGCAGTAAGCCAGGAAGTCTCCTGTCTGCCTGTCATGTCCGGCTTCCTGTTCGTGTCACTGACAAAACGCTGTTCGCAAGAACAGCTAGTGAAGGCGAGGAGAAGATTTATCGCTTTAATTCAGTTAAATCAGTTAAGTCAGTTCAAGTTATCCACAGTCTTATGCAAGAATTGTGATCTTTTTTATTGTACATATTTTACTATAAATAAAGGCTAAATAAATGAATTAATAATAGCTGTATGATTGTGGGTCTTTACCTCAGTTGTGTTTACAGATATGGTTAATGAGGACAGGCAGGTTTCCTATCTATCTACTCTAATTCTATGTACTGTAATGTTATTTGACCAGTGGTTTTTGTGGCTGTTACTCTCCCTGTAGTTGTGGCTGGCTTTAACAGACAGAACCAGGAGAGGTGGTCTCTATTTGATCTGCTTCTGTGTCTTCCTGTGTTGTCACTTCCTGTGTTGTCACTTCCTGTAGGTGTGGCTGGTGTGGACAGACAAGACCAATGAGAGACAGGAGAAGAGCATCAGACAGCTGGCTCAAGGAGGCGAGACAGGGCAACGCTCACGACGAGAACGTACTGACTTACTACAGGTAGACAGACAGGCTGACACACACACACACCACACACACACACACACACACACACACACACATTACATATTACACGCACAAAATGATCTTCACACTCAACACAGTGGCTAGAAGAAGGATTAACAGCTGAATCAACGGTTATCATGAGGTAGAGTTAATAAGATTCTGAGAAATAAATTCTGAGAAATAAGACTCTTGCAAACAAGCAATGTAAACTTCATCAAAAGAAAATCCAAGGAAAAAGACGTCCCAAGTCTAAATGTAGATTACCAAGTCAAGTCCAAGTCATTAACGTCAAGTCTCAAGTCTAAATGTAGAACAGCAAGTCAAGTCAGAACAAATCAAGAGTCCAGTATCAATTTAATATCTTAAAGAAAACTAAATATCTAGGACTTTTCAATGCAATATGGTTTTAATAGGATAAAAACTTGGTAAGAGCATCATGAGTTTGATTTCTATAATCAGTTTCAACTTAAAGTACAAGTCAGTCAAGTCTCAAGTCTTCTCTTCATGCATCAAGTCAAGTCTCAAACAGTTACAAATATGACTCGAGTCCAAGTCATGTGACTCGAGTCTCCACCTCTGCTAACTGTACATTTTCATTGTTTTCACGCAAAATACAAAACGACATACAGTATGTAATTTGGTCTTTTTATTTTTGCCTTTCTCTCTCCTCTCTCTCTCTCTCTCTCTCCCCCTCTCCCACTCTCTCTCTCTCCCTCTCCCCCCCCCCTCTCCCTCTCTCTCTCTCTCTCCCCCCCCCTCTCTCTCCCTCTCTCTCTCTCTCTCTCTCTACCCCCCCTCTCTCTCCCCCTCTCTCTCTCTCTCCCCTCTCTTTCTCTCCCCCTCTCTCTCTCTCTCTCGGTGTCTCTCTCTCTCTCTCTCTCTCCCTCTCCCACCCCCCTCTCTCTCCCCCTCCCCCCCTCTCCCCTCCTCTCTCCCTCTCTCTCTCTCTCCCCCCCTCTCCCTCTCTCCCTCTCTCCCTCTCTCTCTCTCTCCCCCCCCCTCTCTCCCTCTCTCTCCCCCCCCCTCTCTCTCTCTCTCCCCCTCTCTCTCCCCTCTCTCTCCCCCCCCTCTCCCTCTCTCTCTCTCTCTCTCCCTCTGTCTCCCCCCCCTCCCTCTCTCTCTCTCTCTCCCCCTCTCCCCCCCCCCTCTCTCTCCCCCTCCCCCCTCTCCCCTCCTCTCTCTCTCTCTCTCTCTCTCCCCCCCCCCCCTCTCAGGTACCAGTTGAAGCTGTATGCCCGGATGTGTCTGGACCGTCAGTACCTGGCTATAGATGAGATCTCCAAGCAGCTGGATGTGGAGCTGATCTTCTGTGCATGATGGACGAGACGCTGCCGTTCGACCTGCGCGCCTCCTTCTGCCGCCTCATGCTGCACAGCGCACGTCGACCGCGACCCGCAGGAGCTGGTGACGCCCGTCAAGTTCGCCCGGCCTCTGGACCCGAGATCCCCACCCTCCATCACCATCAAAGAGTCGGTAGATTTTAATGTTACAGCAATAACAAGCTGGAGGTCATTTTAAGCGAGTGGCCACGCTGATCCATCAGAAAACAGAATTATTGCTGATAGGTGTGTGTGTGTTGGTTTGTTCTGAGCGTCAACATGGCGGCGAGGCAGAAGAACAGGAAGCTTTGCTCATAACGGAGCTGCTTGATAGAAAACAGAAGAAACAGACTCTACTGTATAAACTCAATCAGAAACTGATCTGAAAACCTCCAGTCATCCCAACGCTCCACCAGGCTTTCTCTGTTTTATCTTTGTTTCGGTCGGACCGTCGTCTCTGTGTTCGCCGCTAGTTTCTACAGAACAAACGTAGGAACGCCTCTGATTGCTGAACGGACGCTGACAGATTGACAGACTGACAGATAGACGGATCAGTGTGGCCGCCGCCTTATACTGTGATATTAGGTCGGATGGTGATGTTAGGTACAGCGCTGAAGCCTCCATAACCCTTTCAAAACAAGTACAGATGTTGGGTGATCAGTATTGATGAGCAATTTATGAAACACAATTTTACCAATTGTGGATTGCTTTTAAAGTCACTCTGAAACGGCCTTTTGAGAGCATCTTGCTCTTTCTGGTTGAAACAGGATGTTGAAGGATGAAGACGAGGACAGTATCGTCAGCATAGAGCTTTAGTTTGATAGGGAGTAAAGACAGCTGAAGTCAGTTTCACATATTATTTATTTACTGTACTGTATATTCCATGGACTTACTTTCTGTTACAATCTGTAATGTTTTATTGGTTGGAATTTTTATTTATGCCTTCTTGTGCGCTATGAAATAACAGCTAAAGATTCACTGTTTTCCAGGAAGTAAAACTAATGGGATTTTTACAAGTACAAGAAAGTAAAACATTTTGTCTTTTTTGTTTTTGCTATTTTATGGTTAAATAGGTGGACATTATGATATGGAGAATTAGCTAACAATGTGAAATTTACAATTCTCAGTTTAACAATTATAGTGTTATTTATCCAAGGTAATGACAGCAGAAACATCAAGAAGAAGAAACGATTCTGCACCATGGTTTTAAGGAGGAATATATTGCTATTATTTTATCATTTTAATTCTTTAATTATGTTTTTAATCCTCAGTTATGACTCCAACATGGATGACAGCAGAGACAACAAGAAGAACCGGTTCTCCAACACCATGGCGTTCATGGAGGAATACCTCAACAACGTCCTGAACGACGAGCTGCCCTTCCACAACGAGGAGAAGAACAAACTCACGTACGAGGTCGGTCCACTGTCGCTCTTCTTCTTCTCTTGTTGTGAAATAGAAAGAAGGAGGAAGAGAGGGAGAGAGAGAGGAAGACAGAGACTCTGTTCCTCATCTTTCCTTCTACATTGAAGGGAATGTTTCCTCTATGGGTTGTGAAAAACCTGTTGGATAACCTCTATTGACTTGAACACTCGGGGTGTGAAACTCTACAGATACTGACTGAAAAACATATTCAACGATATCAGTTCTTAGCCCATTTTGGCCCATTATCACTAGCTACCAGAGTCTAGCCTAGGTGAAAGAGAAAGCTAGCTAACTAACTAGAGAGCTAGCTAACTAATATGAGGGTAATATACAACTTGATCCCCTTTCCCCATTTATTTGCTTTACATGTTCACTATTGATATTTTCTCTTTTCTTCTTTCTTTTGCTCTCTCTCTCTCTCTCTCTCTCTCTCTCTCTCTCTCTCTCTCCTCCTCCTCCTCCTCCAGGTGGTGAGTCTGGCCAGGCATCTGATCTACTTTGGTTTCTACAGTTTCTTTGAGCTGCTCAGACTCACCAGAACCCTGCTGGGCATCATCGACTGCATCCCCAACCCGGCTCACACAGGGCTGCTGTTCCACGACGACGGGTCAGGTACTGTTTACCCAACCCTGAACATATAGGGCTCTGTTTACCCAACCCTGAACATATAGGGCTCTGTTTACCCAACCCTGAACATATAGGGCTCTGTTTACCCAACCCTGAACATATAGGGCTCTGTTTACCCAACTCTGAACATATAGGGCTCTGTTTACCCAACCCTGAACATATAGGGCTCTGTTTACCCAACCCTGAACATATAGGGCTCTGTTTACCCAACCCTGAACATATAGGACTCTGTTTACCCAACCCTGAACATATAGGGCTCTGTTTACCCAACCCTGAACATATAGGGCTCTGTTTACCCAACCCTGAACATATAGGGCTCTGTTTACCCAACCCTGAACATATAGGACTCTGTTTACCCAACTCTGAACATATAGGACTCTGTTTACCCAACCCTGAACATATAGGGCTCTGTTTACCCAACCCTGCATATATATGACTCTGTTTACCCAACCCTGAACATATAGGGCTCTGTTTACCCAACCCTACATATATAGGACTCTGTTTACCCAGCCCTGCATACATATGACTCTTACCCCATGACGATGGCTCAACCCTGTCAATGTAGGAGTTCTGTTTAGTGATGATGGCTTAGGTCTATTTTCTCAACGTTATTCCCATAATATCTTAATATAATGTATAATGGGAATTCATCACATACTCTCTCCCTCTGTCTAAATTTCAATTTTAATTTGACAAGCTTATTGGCATGAATGTTGAAAACAATATTGCTAAATGAAACAGTCAATGTAAATCAAAGATGTTATTCAACATGTCTCTGTCTCTCTTGTTCTCTCTCTCTCTCTGTGTCTCTGTGTGTCTCTCTCTCTGTCTCTTTCTCTCTCTCTGTCTCTCTGTCTCTCTCTCTCTCTCTCTCCCTCTCTCTCTCTCTCTCTCTCTCTCTCTCTCTCTCTCTCTCTCTCTCTCTCTCTCTCTCTCTCTCTGAAGGGAAGAATGTGAAGCGCTCCATACATGGGATGGGTCAGATTATGTCCACCATGTCCTGAACAGGAAGCAGTCCATATTCGGCGGTGCGGGGGCCAGAGGGGCGGGGCTGGGGGCGGGGCTTGCGCTTGATGGACAGAGAGCCAGTAAAGACAGTATAGACAAGATGGACCTGACAGTGATGGACACCAAGCTGAAGATCCTGGAGATATTACAGGTAACTTACTTATATAACTAGTTAACTAAACTAATATACACAAGATCCTGGAGATATTACAGGTAACTTACTTATATAACTAGTTAACTAAACTAAATTAATATACACAAGATACTGGAGATATTACAGGTAACTTGCTTATATAACTAGTTAACTAAACTAAATTAATATACACAAGATACTGGAGATATTACAGGTAACTTACTTATATAACTAGTTAACTAAACTAAATTAATATACACAAGATACTGGAGATATTACAGGTAACTTACTTATATAACTAGTTAACTAAACTAAATTAATATACACAAGATACTGGAGATATTACAGGTAACTTACTTATATAACTAGTTAACTAAACTAATATACACAAGATACTGGAGATATTACAGGTAACTTACTTATATAACTAGTTAACTAAACTAAACTAATATACACAAGATACTGGAGATATTACAGGTAACTTACTTATATAACTAGTTAACTAAACTAAACTAATATACACAAGATACTGGAGATATTACAGGTAACTTACTTATATAACTAGTTAACTAAACTAAACTAATATACACAAGATACTGGAGATATTACAGGTAACTTACTTATATAACTAGTTAACTAAACTAAACTAATATACACAAGGTACTGGAGATATTACAGGTAACTTACTTATATAACTAGTTAACTAAACTAAACTAATATACACAAGGTACTGGAGATATTACAGGTAACTTACTTATATAACTAGTTAACTAAACTAAACTAATATACACAAGATACTGGAGATATTACAGGTAACTTACTTATATAACTAGTTAACTAAACTAATATACACAAGATACTGGAGATATTACAGGTAACTTACTTATATAACTAGTTAAACTAAATTAATATACACAAGATACTGGAGATATTACAGGTAACGCAGTAGTATATCTAATGATAAATTACACTAGAGAAGATACTAGAGATGTTATAGGTAACTAACTTAACTAACTTTAGTTTAGTTAACTACTAAAGTAGTTATAATAATAATAATAATAATAATAATAATAATAATAATAATAATTTTATTTATGTAGAAGTTACAAAGTGTTGAACACCAGAAGAGTTAACTAAACTAAATTGCATAGACACGATACTGGAAATATTACAAGTAACTAACTTAATAACTAATCTATACTACACTAACCTATACTAAATTAAACTAAACTAAACCTAGATAATACCTTGAGATACTGTAGATATTACAAATTAACTAAGCCTGAACACAGACTGATCATCTATCCTGTTGATTTACTGGTATTTTAATGTGAAAAAGTTGCGTATTGTAGCTCTAACTGAACTAATCTCTCTCTCTCTCTCTCTCTCTCTCTCTCTCTCTCTCTCTCTCTCTCTCTCTCTCTCTCTCTCTCTCTCTCTCTCTCATCAGTTCATCCTAAACGTTCGTCTGGATTATCGCCTCTCCTTCCTGCTGTCCGTCTTTAAGAAAGAGTTTGTGGATGTTTATCCCATGGCTGATGCTGACGCCACTACCAATATGGAGCAAGCAGGTACACACACACACACACACACACACACTTACACACTTACACCCTCTCCTTCTCTCTTTCTCATTCACACACACACACACACACACATGCATACATCAAGCTGTTTATGATAAAGGTGTGTGTTGTTATTTGTCCCATTGCTGGCAGACGTCCCCGTCACCATGGAAACAACAGGTAGAGCCCAGCTAACTACACTGCAGTAACTGTACAGTATATTACAGCATTAATACCAGAGACATGAGAATAAAAAACAGGAGAAAACAAGAAAGATCGCCAACCGGTTCTCTAGTTACCACAACAGCTGACAATAAACAGGGCCAGACGTGCATTATGGGAATTATCTGCTGGGTTGGAATGAGGCTTCGACCAATCAGGTCACTTGGCAGAAACTACTCATTGTATTATATGATACAGCATGCTAGTCTTGGTTATTTGTCAGCGCAGACATGACGATATGAAATGTGACCAATCGCCATGAATCCAGACTCATTTTCCTTTACAGCAAAACTCTTTTACATCAGGAGAAGTTTAATGAAATGCATGTTTGCATTGTTTGCATGCATGATTCAGTAATTCAATGAAACAAATGTATTGACCCTTAATAAGTAATATGTCATTTTAAAGCTCTGAATGCAAAGATCAATAATCCATGAAAAACAAGAACACAATCTCCCACAATGTGTTGTTTTTCCATGTTGGAACATGAATATGCTAAATATGCTAAATGTGATGTAACAGGATAAAACCAGTTTTCATTCCAGTCAGTCAGTCAGACAGTCAGTCAGTCAGTCAGACAGTCAGTCAGACAGTCAGACAGTCAGTCAGACAGTCAGTCAGACAGACAGTCAGACAGTCAGTCAGTCAGACAGTCAGTCAGTCAGTCAGTCAGTCAGACAGTCAGTCAGTCAGACAGACAGTCAGTCAGTCAGACAGTCAGTCAGTCAGTCAGACAGTCAGTCAGACAGTCAGACAGTCAGACAGTCAGTCAGACAGTCAGTCAGTCAGACAGTCAGACAGTCAGTCAGTCAGTCAGACAGTCAGTCAGTCAGTCAGTCAGACAGTCAGACAGTCAGTCAGACAGTCAGTCAGTCAGTCAAACAGTCAGTCAGTCAAACAGTCAGTCAGACAGTCAGTCAGTCAGTCAGTCAGACAGTCAGTCAGTCAGTCAAACAGTCAGTCAGTCAGACAGTCAGTCAGTCAGTCAGACAGTCAGTCAGACAGTCAGACAGTCAGTCAGACAGTCAGTCAGACAGACAGTCAGACAGTCAGTCAGTCAGACAGTCAGTCAGTCAGTCAGTCAGTCAGACAGTCAGTCAGTCAGACAGACAGTCAGTCAGTCAGACAGTCAGTCAGTCAGTCAGACAGTCAGTCAGACAGTCAGACAGTCAGACAGTCAGTCAGACAGTCAGTCAGTCAGACAGTCAGACAGTCAGACAGTCAGTCAGTCAGTCAGACAGTCAGTCAGTCAGTCAGTCAGACAGTCAGACAGTCAGTCAGACAGTCAGTCAGTCAGTCAAACAGTCAGTCAGTCAAACAGTCAGTCAGACAGTCAGTCAGTCAGTCAGTCAGACAGTCAGTCAGACAGTCAGACAGTCAGACAGTCAGTCAGACAGTCAGTCAGACAGTCAGTCAGTCAGTCAGACAGTCAGACAGTCAGTCAGTCAGTCAGTCAGTCAGTCAGTCAGTCAGACAGTCAGACAGTCAGTCAGACAGTCAGTCAGTCAGTCAAACAGTCAGTCAGTCAAACAGTCAGTCAGACAGTCAGTCAGTCAGTCAGTCAGTCAGTCAGTCAGACAGTCAGACAGTCAGTCAGACAGTCAGACAGTCAGTCAGTCAGACAGTCAGTCAGTCAGTCAGTCAGTCAAACAGTCAGTCAGTCAGTCAGTCAAACAGTCAGTCAGTCAGTCAGTCAAACAGTCAGTCAGTCAGTCAGTCAGTCAGTCAGACAGTCAGTCCTGTTGGTTATAAATCTGTTTGTCCCTCTGCAGCCACCATCAACCTGCAGCACATTGGAGAGCAGGCGGAGGCCATGTTTGGAGTGGGGTACGTTCAACACCATTACACTGTTCAATAAATCTTATGTTTATTGTAGTTCTTTATAACTACCTGCAGCACTGTTGATAATCACTTTATCAACTGTTGGGGACGGTTAAAGAAACTGTGTGTGTGTGTGTGTGTGTGTGTGTGTGTGTGTGTGTGTGTGTGAGCAGGAAGGGGAACAGCATCCTGGAGGTGGATGATGAGGGGGGGCGTATGTTCCTGCGGGTGCTGATCCACCTCACCATGCACGACTATCCTCCGCTGGTGTCCGGGGCGCTGCAGCTGCTGTTCAAACACTTCAGCCAGAGACAGGAGGTGCTGCACACCTTCAAACAGGTACGCACACACACACACACACACACACACACATACATACACACACACTACATACACAATATACACATAAACACATTTATATTTGACAAGTTTAAACTCAGGAACCATCAGATGTTTCTGTTTTGGCCACTGGGTGAGTGATTCATGTCTCTCTCCCTCTCTCTCTCTTTATGTCAATTCAATTCAATTTTTCAATTCAACATGCTTTATTGGCATGAATGTCATACAAACAATATTGCCAAAGTATCTAAGAACAATGAACTAAAAAAGATACAATTCATCTAACAACAAAGTAAATAGTGAATACATTACTAAGTAAAACAAAGTCAATTCAAGCAAGAGCATTCTGACAGTAAAATGTCTCGCTATCCAACTCTTCCTCCTCTCTGTATTATTTCTTTTTCTCTCTCACTTGAATTACTTTATTGGCATGAGTTTTGAACAAAAACAATATTGTTAAAGCAGTTTACAAAAAGTAAAAAATTAAAACAAATGTCCGTTTATATATATTCACCACATCGATTTATTCCTAATATTCATTTTGAAGATAATTATTCAAATAATTCAAGTGGTTCTATAACTCAATGGATAGAGCAAGACACTAACACTGCCAGTGTTATGCGACCATTTCCACCCATGCTAAAAATGTATGCACTCACCTTACTGTAATGTTGGATAAAAAACATCCACCCAATACCGAATACTCAGTCCTCCAAACCGGCTGTCTGTCCGCCTGCAGGTCCAGCTGCTGATCTCGGCTCAGGATGTGGAGAACTACAAGCTGATCAAGGCGGATCTGGATCGCCTCCGAACGCTGGTGGAGAAATCCGAGCTGTGGGTGGAGAAGAAGGGCGCAGGAGGAGGGGAGGGGAAGAAGGACAAGAAAGACAAGAAGGAGAAAGGAGAGGTGAGGAGGAAAAACATACGTGTGTGAGAAAATGTCAAAAATCTCTCTTTCAGATTTGAGTTAAAACTTCATGGTAGTGCATTTAGCAGCATCTTACCATTATTTTCCCACAAATTTGAGAGCTTAATGAATTTCTGATTTTTTAATAATTTAATTTTTTTTACGAGTAAAAAATCATGTCTGTGGTGTTACCATTTCTTGTGATCCAATATCATGCCTTTTGAAAACAATCATTCAGTTGCTGGATGACTCTTTCATTGCAATCATTGATTTTTTTTTTATGTTTGGGGAAATCCATTTTAAATATCGCAAATTGTCTAAATCTAAATAGCTCTTTCCAAAAGAATTACATTGTTATTGTGATCATCATTATAATTAATATTTATATTCGTACTGGAGAAAAAGCAAAACTTAAGTTTGCTCGGGGGAAGAAGGAGAGTGAGCTCAAGGAGAAAAGAGAGATGAGGATGAAGACGAGGACAGTATCATCAGCATAGAGCTTTACTTTGATAAGGAGTAAAGTCAGCATCAGATCATATTATGTATTTACTGTCCTGCATATTCCCATGGACTTACTTTCTGTTGCAAAATGGATAGTTGTTGTCTTCATTTCTAAGCGACTTCTATCTGCTGTAAAATACCTGATGAATGCACTCCTGTTACCGTTTAAAGAGGAACTAAACCCCAAACCCAAATCTGTGTAAAGCCTGACATCTAATGGCAAAAAGCATGCTACTGAAATTGCCATCTGCTATTGGCTGATCTCGTGCCAGGTGACGTCACCAAAGATCAGCACTAACTGAAAGCCACTGCTCATAC
>NC_136010.1:2257264-2272264 GCF_048128805.1 Centroberyx gerrardi
CCTCTGTGTTTTGGCATTTTCAAACACTGATTGGCCCAAGGGGGGTTCAGGCTACTGTTCAGGTCAAAACAAGGAGATACACAGGTTCCTGATTGGCCCAGACAGAGGCTGCATCATTTGTAGGGGACGACATGTTTAATGCTGCCTTGTGTTTCTATATTTCTGTTCCTCACGTTCCTCTCTTCTCCAGGTTTGTAATAAAAGAGAGAAGCGCCTCTCTGATCCGATCTTAGAGAAATACATCATCAACGTCGCGTCTTCGACACCGTCAACGCCTTCTTCAGCTCCCCCTTCTCTGAAAACAGCACCTCGCTGCAGGTCAGTACACTGCTGAGTACTCTAAGACAGTGGTTCTCAACGTGGGGTCCGGGGACCACCAGGGGTCCTTGAGGGCATTCCAGCAAATTGATGAATTGTTAAACTTCATTATTTCATTTATAAGAACAATTATAGAATGTAGAAGAATGACTATTTTGATCATAATTTCACTGTTATCTCTCTACCTACAATTCAGATAGTCATGAAATTCTGGACAAAATCATATTTAACAATAAAAAATATTCTCAGATTTGGGTCCAAGAGAGAAAATCTCATCAAATGGGGGTCCATGGCCCTAATGTAGACTAAATTAAGGGTCCTTGATATGAAAAAGGTTGAGAACCACTGCTCTAAGAGGTACGCCACAGATTAAATAATGCTTCAGTTTAAGGGTCACGAGCCTAAAAGTTGAAAACCTCTCTGTCCGTCCCTCTCGTTCTTTCTCCCATTCACTTTTCTTCTTCTCCTCCCTCAGACCCATCACACCATAGTGACTCAGTTGTTGCAGTCCAGTGTCAGACTGCTGGACTGTCCCTGGTTACAGCAGCAGCACCGAGGGCTGGTGGAGACCTGCATCAGGACGCTGGCTTTGACCGGTAGACACACACACGCACACACACACTTATATTCATGCAGGTACATGTATGCAGAACTAAAACTCTTTAATCTACTTAAAAATATGACTTTAATATTAATATTTTTCCCCACCTCCCCCTCACTCTCTCTCTCCATCGGTCTCCCTCTCTCTCTCTCTCTCTCTCCCCCCTCCCTCTCTCTGTCTCTCTCTCTCTCTGTAGCTAAGAGTCGTTCTATCACCTTACCTCTGGATCTGGAGGCTCAGATCAGCTCTATGTTGTCTACTTCTGCTCTCAACTCGCTCTCTCGCTCCAACCCCAACTACAAATCCTCGTCCCGCTCCTCCCGGCCTGCAGCTCCCAGCAACCCCTGGGACTACAAGAACATCATCGAGAAACTACAGGTGGGACGACAAAAAAACTTCCCAAAAACGACATGTACAAAACAAACCTCCACATAACGACATAACATGATACAGAAACTACAGTGAGGAATACAGGAATCTGACTGCTAAATGTTGCTTCCAGTATGTAGTGGTCATATTCATGTGTGTGTGTGTGTGTGTGTGTGTGTGTGTGTGTGTCAGGACATCATCAACACGCTGGAGGAGCGTCTGAAGCCGCTGGTGAACGCGGAGCTGTCGGTGCTGGTGGACGTTCTGCACCAGCCGGAGCTGCTGTTCCTGGAGGGAACCGACGCCCGGCAGCGCTGCGAGTCCGGAGGCTTCATCTCCAAGTGGGTCCACTGACTGACTGACTGACTGACTGACTGACTGTCTGACTGACTGACTGACTGACTGACTGACTGACTGACTGACTGACTGACTGACTGACTGGCTGACTGACTGACTGACTGTCTGACTGACTGCCTGACTGACTGCCTGACTGCCTGACTGCCTGACTGACTGTCTGACTGACTGCCTGACTGACTGTCTGACTGACTGACTGACTGACTGTCTGACTGACTGACTGACTGACTGACTGACTGACTGACTGACTGTCTGACTGACTGACTGACTGACTGTCTGACTGACTGTCTGACTGACTGACTGACTGACTGACTGACTGTCTGACTGACTGACTGACTGACTGACTGACTGACTGACTGACTGACTGTCTGACTGACTGACTGACTGACTGTCTGACTGTCTGTCTGTCTGACTGACTGACTGTCTGTCTGTCTGACTGACTCCCTGACCGACTGACTGACTAGTCAGCTAGTGACTGGGTGGATGGATAGAGGGATGGTGGGAGGGACTGGGAATTCTGGGGATTCATCTCCAAGTAGGCTAACTTGGTAATAGAGCTGCACAATATTGACAAATAATCATATTGCGATTAATTTGCTTAAGATTGCAATTGTGATATAAATTGCAGTACAGTATACAGTCACAGATATTTCAATGTTTTAGATTTTTCAGCCAACAAGAAACATTTTTAATGACTCTGACACATGTAAATGTCACACAACTCAACTCAGACTCATGACTCGTGTGTGTGTGTGTGTGTGTGTGTGTGTGTGTGTGTGTGTGCAGGCTGATCCAGCACACCAAGGCGTTGATGTCAGCAGAGGAGAAGTTGTGTATCAAGGTTCTGCGAACGCTGCAGGAGATGCTGATCAGAACGCTGGACTTTGATGACAAGGTTGGTGGTTAATAACTAACTGACTGACTGACTGAATAACTGACTGAATAACTGACTGACTAACTTTCTTTAAACCGATTGACTGACTGTGTCTATGTAATTGTATTCTATGGTGATGTAGTGGTAAATAAAAACATAAACTTCGACCTCCAGTCATCATAAGGCATCACAACCACCAATACAAACACAAATCAATTATATCTTCAGAAAGGCAATTATGTATCCTCAGTTTGATACCACTTACTATGATGTTTACTATGACTTTACATTATAAAAATTATGCCAGCTGGAAAAATGTGTGTAAACTGTGTTCTGTGAATAAAAGTGTGTGGAACCTGTGTGTGTGTGTGTGTGTGTGTGTTGCTGCAGGGCATCGCTCTGCGTAAGGTTCTGCTGCAGAACTACCTGTTCCCCAACAAGAAGAACAACCCAAAGACTGACCTGGCTGAGCTGGGAGCTGCAGGTATGCTGCATTATACTGACAAAATTGAATATATGTTGTATTATTAATGTGTTTTGTATATATAGTTTGTTAGCAAGATCTTTCAAAACACTTCAGAACGAATTTGGCTGAAATCTGATCAAGGATCAATTGATGTTGGTGTTGATCTGGATCTGGGATTTCCACCATTAGACGATTATTGTTTTTTATCCTTAACTATTATGCTGCGTTCATGTGCTGCTGGGAAAGTCCGACATCTGGGACTTCTAAGTCGGCTGCTGAAGAGTGTTGCTTTCACGTGAGATTTAGTCAGAAAATCAAACCTGGAAGACAAACGATAAACAAACAAACTGTTACGGAGGCTGCAGCTTTGACAGTTGGTGAATTGTTCAGAGTTGGTGAAGGTTTGCGCTCTACCCAAGTGCCTTATACAGTAGTTTTTGTAAGTTTTATAATGATAGTAGAGGGTAAGTACCTGTGGTCTAACAAGACGAAGAACCTCGACTTTACTTTTAAATGAAAATGTGGAAAAAAAGTATTCGAGCCGGCATGAATGCAGGCAAATGGAAGAGAGGCGAATGGAACGAAATGGACGCAACTTCCCTCTGACTGTGTGTGTGTGTGTGTGTGTGTGTGTGTGTGTGTGTGTGTGTGTGTGTGTGTGTGTGTGTGTGTGTGTGTGCAGGCGCGGAGCAGGAGCGGGACTGGGCGGCGGTGGCAGCGGTTCAGTGCCGTCTGGACAGAGAGGGAGGAACCCGGCTGTTCTCCGACCTGGTGATGAGCACCAAGAACGACAAGATCTTCCAGGAGAGCATCCAGCTGGCCATCTGCCTGCTGGAGGGAGGGAACACCGAGATCCAGGTACACACACACACACACACACACACACACACACACACACACATTCTCTGTCTCTTTAATGATTACATAGGGTGGATACTTCATTGTGCTCTTCATTGCATCCCTGTAGCCACCTCTCTACTGTACAGTGCAGCTCTCTCTCTCTCTCTCTCTCTCTCTCTCTCTCTCTCTCTCTCTCTCTCTCTCTCTCTCTCTCTCTCGTGTGTGTGTGTGTGTGTGTGTGTGTGTGGGTGTGTACTAGTTGTTTTCTTTATGGGGTAAAGAAAGCATGCATCCCATTTTATGTACAGATCTTGAGTTGCACCTAATGGAGAAATTTTAAATTACAGTCTAGAATGAATTCACAATATCATCTCACATCACAATACAATATCATCTCGATACGGAGAGAAAACAACTTTTATTTTGTCGTGATAACAAGGTAATTAAGTCGTTATCTCAACATAACAAAAGAGGAAAAAAAAAAGTTCATGTATGTCCTTCTGACTGCCATAGGAAACAGCTTTCAGACCAACGAACATTCAGTGTAAATGGTCTTAGGATCCGGAAAAAACCCTTCAAACAAAGTTGGTGTGAAAACATCCTCTCTCTCTCTCTCTCTCTCTCTCTCTCTCTCTCTCTCTCTCTCTCTCTCTCTCTCTCTCTCTCTCCTGCAGAACTCCTTCTATAAGCTGATGATGGGGGACAACAAGTCGGAGAAGTTCTTTAAGGTTCTGCATGAGCGCATGAAGGAAGCCCAGATGGACATAAAGGCCACAGTGTCTGTTAACGTGGGAGAGATGAGCCACAAGGCCAACGAGAAGGAGCTGGACGGTGAGATTAAGTTTAACTTTTAGTATATAGAGTCTTAATTTGGTCTAGTTTAAGTTAAGTTTTGAAGTGTAATCTACTTTAGCCTAGTTTTGTTTAGTGTGATTTAGTTTAGTCTAGTTAAGTTTACTTCGATCTAATTTAGTTTGTTTAGCTTAAGTCTAGATTGGTTTAGGTTGGTTTAGTTTAGTCTAGCTATGTGTAGCTTAGTTTATGTCTAACTTAGTTTAACTTAAGGTTATGCCATGTTACCGCAGTCTAGTGTGACTTCATTAGAGTGGTGAGATAAAAACTGAAATAGTCTCGTATCCTTCTCCCTCTCTAAAGGTGGTTCTGGAGCGTTGGTACTTTCTGGTTCAGGAGGTCACCCCTTATTGGTCCAGGGACAGTCCATCGCCCCGGTAACCTCCTCCCTGCCAGCCCAGCCAATAGCGGAGCAGAGAGAGGTGGAGACAGAGATGGGACCTGCTGTTACCATCATGAAGCCAATTCTGAGGTTCCTACAGCTGCTGTGTGAGAACCACAACCACGATCTACAGGTCAGTTATACTGACGACTAACTAACTAACTGAGAACCACAACCACGATCTACAGGTCAGTTATACTGACGACTAACTAAGTAACTGAGAACCACAACCACGATCTACAGGTCAGTTATACTGACGACTAACTAACTAACTGAGAACCACAACCACGATCTACAGGTCAGTTATACTGACGACTAACTAACTAACTGAGAACCACAACCAGGATCTACAGGTCAGTTATACTGACGACTAACTAACTAACTGAGAACCACAACCAGGATCTACAGACCAGTTATACTGACGACTAACTAACTAACTGAGAACCACAACCAGGATCTACAGACCAGTTATACTGACGACTAACTAACTAACTGAGAACCACAACCAGGATCTACGGGTTAGTTATACTGACGACTAACTAACTAACTGAGAACCACAACCAGGATCTACAGACCAGTTATACTGACGACTAACTAACTAACTGAGAACCACAACCAGGATCTACAGGTCAGTTATACTGACCACTAACTAACTAACTGAGAACCACAACCAGGGTCTACAAGTCAGTTATACTGACAACTAACTAACTAACTGAGAACCACAACCAGGGTCTACAAGTCAGTTATACTGATAGCTAACTAACTAACTAACTAACTAACTCAGTGCTCTGTGAGAACCAACTACACACTCAGTAACTGACTTAAGGCTGAGACACATTACCCATTTTTGAGGCCAATTTGCCAACGATTTGAGATTGGGCAGAGTCGGTGGTAGTCCAGGGTCGTCCAGGGTAGTCCAGGGTTGTTCAGGGTCATCTAGGGTAGTCCAGGATAGTCCAGGGTAGTCCAGGGTCGTCCAGGGTAGTCCAGGGTCTTCCAGGGTAGTCCAGGGTAGTCCAGGGTCGTCCAGGGTAGTCCAGGGTCTTCCAGGGTAGTCCAGGATCGTCCAGGGTCGTCCAGGGTTGTCCAGGGTCTTCCAGGGTCGTCCAGGGTCTTCCAGGGTAGTCCAGGATCGTCCAGGGTCGCGCTGTGAAGTCGCACCTGTAATTGTTATGTATGTGGAAGTGGAAGACTCAAATCTCTCTTATGATCCCAATCGGCTACATCGCAATTAAATCAAACATCTTAACAGCAATTTTCAATAGCCAATGAAGATTGCGACAGATGAAGCAAGAAGGAAAAAATACGGAAGTGTAAACACAAGATCCAACGTGCTCAATGGCTGAGCCAGGAAAGAAAAAGAAACCTGAATGTGTTCTCAGTCTTTTTTTCCATGCAAATTGCAGCACAAACCACAATTGCTGCAAGCCATATGGGTTGCATGTTTATTTTTAGTATCAAAATATTGCGGAAAAATACATTCTCGCGTGTGCAGGTGAACCACAAAAAATTACATTCTCAACCATGCTCAATCTTTTCATTGTCGTTTATCACTATGATAATCTTTTAATGTGTCCCCAGCTTTACTGACAGACTGAGGGATTGAATGACTAAGTAATTGACTTGTTATATAATTGACTCTAACCAACTGACTGAATTACTGAGTGACTGACTGGTGTGTGTTTGCAGAACTTCCTGCGCTGCCAGAACAATAAGACCAACTACAACCTGGTGTGTGAGACCCTTCAGTTCCTGGACATCATGTGTGGAAGCACCACCGGAGGCCTGGGCCTGCTGGGCCTCTACATCAACGAATCAAACGTCCACCTGATCACCCAGACCCTGGAGACGCTCACCGAGTACTGCCAGGGCCCCTGCCAGGAGAACCAGGTAGAACCATCTATCACTGAGGCATAGAACCAGGTAGAACAATCTATCACCAAGTACTGCCAGGGCCCCTGCCAGGAGAACCAGGTAGAACAATCTATCACCAAGTACTGCCAGGGCCCCTGCCAGGAGAACCAGGTAGAACCATCTATCACTGAGATATAGAACCAGGTAGAACCATCTATCACTGAGATATAGAACCAGGCAGAACCATCTATCACTGAGACATAGAACCAGGTAGGACCATCTATCACTGAGATATAGAACCAGGTAGAACCATCTATCACTGAGACATAGAACCAGGTAGAACCATCTATCACTGAGATATAGAACCAGGTAGAACAATCTATCACCGAGTACTGCCAGGGCCCCTGCCAGGAGAACCAGGTAGAACCATCCATCACCGAGACATAAAACCAGGTAGAATAATCAATCACTGTTTAATACAGCCAGGTAGAATGATCTATCATTGAGACATAGAACCAGGCAGAATAATCTATCACCAAGTACTGCCAGGGCCCCTGCCAGGAGAACCAGGTAGAACCATCTATCACAGAGACATACAACCAGGTAGAACAATCTATCACGGAGACACAGAACCAGCTAGAATAATCTACCAGGGAGATATAGAACCAGGTAGACTAATCTATCACAGGGATATAGAACCAGGTAGAACCATCTGTCACCGAGACATAGACCAGGTAGAACAATCTATCACCAGGACCTAGAACCAGGTAGAACCATCTATCACTGAGACATAGAACCAGGTAGAACAATCTATCACTGAGATATAGAACCAGGTAGAACCATCTATCACTGAGACATAGAACCAGGTAGAACCATCTATCACTGAGACATAGAACCAGGTAGAACCATCTATCACTGAGATATAGAACCAGGCAGAACCATCTATCACTGAGATATAGAACCAGGTAGAACCATCTATCACTGAGACATAGAACCAGGTAGAACAATCTATCACCGAGTACTGCCAGGGCCCCTGCCAGGAGAACCAGGTAGAACCATCCATCACTGAGACATAAAACCAGGTAGAACAATCAATCACTGTTTTATACAGCCAGGTAGAATGATCTATCATCGAGACATAGAACCAGGCAGAATTATCTATCACAGAGATGTAGAACCAGGCAGAACCATTCACAGATCAAGTAGTAGAAGTAGATTCCACTACAATACCATTTATTGTCCTGAAATACATTCAGTTTTCAAGGCCAGTGCAGAAAACATTGTCCACCATAAACAACATACGACAACATCCAGTGTGTGTGTGTGTGTGTGTGTGTGTGTGTGTGTGTTCCAGACGTGCATCGTGACCCATGAGTCCAACGGTATTGACATCATCACAGCGCTGATCCTGAATGACATCAGTCCTCTGTGTCGCTACCGCATGGAGATGGTGCTGCAGCTGAAGGTATCTGTCTACACACCGTACTGTACCCATGTACCAGAGGTGTGACCAAGTCAGCTTCACTCCAGTCCCAAGTCAGTCTCTAGTCTTGAGGCACAAGTCTCAAGTCAAGTCCCAAGTCTAAATGTAGATCACCAAGTCAAGTCCAAGTCATTAATGTCAAGTCTCAAGTCTAAATGTAGAACAGCAAGTCAAGTCAGAACAAATCAAGAGTCCAGTATCAATTTAATATCTTAAAGAAAACTAAATATCTAGGACTTTTCAATGCAATATGGTTTTAATAGGATAAAAACTTCGTTGTTGTTGACTGTTGTTGTCTCCGGTTGCCAGGACAACGCCTCCAAGCTGCTGCTGGCTCTGATGGAGAGTCGTCATGACAGCGAGAACGCAGAGAGAATCCTGTTCAACCTCCGACCCAGAGAGCTGGTCAGAACGCCTTCCTTCTTTTGTTCCTTCCTTCCTTTGTTCCTTCCTTCTGTCTTTCCTTCCCTATATTCCTTTTTCTCATTTTCCTTGCTTTCACCCTTTTGCTTTTACCCTTCCTTCCATCCTTCACTCCATCCTTTCCTCAGTCCTTTCATATTTCCTTACTTATATTCCTCTTTCTTCATCTCTTTTTTCCTTTCCCCCTTTCTTCCTTTTAGCACTTCTTTCTTTCCTTCCTTCTTTCCCTACATGTATCATTCCTTTTCTCATTTTCTTTTCTCTCTTTCCTCCTTTAAGCTCTCCTTCCTTCCTTTGCCTCTATATCTCATTCCTTTCTTCTGTTCTTTCTTACATTTTCTCTATTATGAAAACACAAGTTACATTTTGTTATTTCAAAGCATTTCATTCCATCAGTATTTTGTCATTGATTTTGATAAACCTTAAGGGAATATATGTAATTTGTGTTAATATAACTTCAAACATAATTTTGCTTTGTGTGTGTGTGTGTGTGTGTGTGTGTCCAGGTGGAGGTGATAAAGAAGGCCTACCACCAGGAGAGTGAGTTTGAGGGGGGGGAGGTTTCCCCCAGAGAGGTGGGACACAACATCTACATCCTGGCACAACAGGTACAAACTCAGCTCCTCATTGGCTGGTTCAGTAGTTCCGTGCTTAACTATTGGCTGAGAGGAGATCCACGCTCTCCTGTCAATCAAATGTCTGGTTTGTTTTGCAGAGATCTCCTGTTTCTACCTTGTAAACGTGTGATCAGTTATTTAACCATTGTTTGTTTTGTAGTAAATAAACTGCAGTGTATATGTTTATTTAATGTTCTGATTGTTTGTGTGTTTGTTTGTTTGTTTGTCATCAGCTGGCCAGACACAACAAGATCCTGCTGCACCTCCTCAAACCTCCCAAGAAGAGCAAGGAGGAGGGAGAGGAGGGCATCTCCTCCATGGTAAACACCTCCTGTTTGTTTGTTTCTCTTTCTTTCTTTCTTTCTTTCTTTCTTTCTTTCTTTCTTTCTTTCAACACTCCTCTGTCTCATGTCTTAATGCGTCACAGTTAAATTACATCAATGATTCGGTGCATTAATGAAACTTCGGCTCTGTTCACACTGCAGGACTTCAGGCTCAGCTCTGACTTGCTGCTTGTATCTGATTGTTTTGGATGACTGTTCATATCTTTTGTAGGATGAAACTCATATCCCATAATACTATGAACCGACAGCGATGAGCAGAGTAACAATAACAAAAGACGTCACATCAGTTTGTGTTCCGACACGTTCCGGTCCTCCTGTCTCATCCTGTCTCATCCTGTCTCATCCTGTCTCCTGTCTGTCTCATCCTGTCTCATCCTGTCTCATCCTGTCTCCTCCTGTCTCATCCTGTCTCATCCTGTCTCATCCTGTCTCATCCTGTCTCATCCTGTCTCATCCTGTCTCCTGTCTGTCTCATCCTGTCTCATCCTGTCTCCTGTCTGTCTCATCCTGTCTCATCCTGTCTCATCCTGTCTCATCCTGTCTCATCCCGTCTCCTCCCGTCTCATCCCGTCTCATCCCGTCTCATCCTGTCTCATCCTGTCTCATCCTGTCTCATCCTGTCTCCTGTCTGTCTCATCCTGTCTCATCCTGTCTCATCCTGTCTCCTGTCTGTCTCCTCCTGTCTCATCCTGTCTCATCCTGTCTCATCCTGTCTCCTCCTGTCTCATCCCGTCTCCTCCCGTCTCATCCCGTCTCATCCTGTCTCATCCTGTCTCATCCTGTCTCCTGTCTGTCTCATCCTGTCTCATCCTGTCTCCTCCTGTCTCCTCCTGTCTCATCCCGTCTCATCCCGTCTCCTCCCGTCTCATCCCGTCTCATCCCGTCTCATCCCGTCTCATCCCGTCTCATCCTGTCTCATCCTGTCTCCTGTCTGTCTCATCCTGTCTCATCCTGTCTCCTCCTGTCTCATCCTGTCTCATCCTGTCTCATCCTGTCTCCTGTCTGTCTCATCCTGTCTCATCCTGTCTCATCCTGTCTCATCCTGTCTCATCCCGTCTCATCCCGTCTCCTCCTGTCTCATCCTGTCTCCTCCTGTCTCATCCTGTCTCCTCCTGTCTCCTCCCGTCTCATCCTGTCTCATCCTGTCTCATCCTGTCTCATCCCGTCTCCTCCTGTCTCATCCTGTCTCATCCCGTCTCATCCCGTCTCATCCCGTCTCATCCTGTCTCATCCTGTCTCATCCCGTCTCATCCCGTCTCCTCCCGTCTCATCCTGTCTCCTCCCGTCTCAGTCTGTCTCATCCTGTCTCATCCTGTCTGTCTCATCCTGTCTCATCCTGTCTCCTCCTGTCTCATCCTGTCTCCTGTCTGTCTCATCCTGTCTCATCCTGTCTCATCCTGTCTCATCCTGTCTCATCCTGTCTCCTGTCTGTCTCATCCTGTCTCCTGTCTGTCTCATCCTGTCTTCTGTCTGTCTCATCCTGTCTCATCCTGTCTCATCCTGTCTCATCCTGTCTCATCCCGTCTCATCCCGTCTCATCCCGTCTCCTCCTGTCTCATCCTGTCTCATCCTGTCTCATCCCGTCTCATCCCGTCTCCTCCTGTCTCATCCTGTCTTCTGTCTGTCTCATCCTGTCTCATCCTGTCTCATCCCGTCTCATCCCGTCTCCTCCTGTCTCATCCTGTCTTCTGTCTGTCTCATCCTGTCTCATCCTGTCTCATCCTGTCTCATCCCGTCTCATCCCGTCTCCTCCCGTCTCATCCTGTCTCCTCCCGTCTCAGTCTGTCTCATCCTGTCTCATCCTGTCTGTCTCATCCTGTCTCATCCTGTCTCCTCCTGTCTCATCCTGTCTCCTGTCTGTCTCATCCTGTCTCATCCTGTCTCATCCTGTCTCATCCTGTCTCCTGTCTGTCTCATCCTGTCTCCTGTCTGTCTCATCCTGTCTTCTGTCTGTCTCATCCTGTCTCATCCTGTCTCATCCTGTCTCATCCTGTCTCATCCGGTCTCATCCTGTCTCATCCCGTCTCCTCCTGTCTCCTCCTGTCTCATCCCGTCTCCTCCTGTCTCCTCCTGTCTCATCCCGTCTCATCCTGTCTCCTCCTGTCTCATCCCGTCTCCTCCTGTCTCCTCTTGTCTCCTCCTGTCTCATCCCGTCTCATCCTGTCTCCTCCTGTCTCATCCCGTCTCCTCCTGTCTCCTCTTGTCTCCTCCTGTCTCATCCTGTCTCATCCCGTCTCATCCTGTCTCATCCCGTCTCTTCCTGTCTCCTCCTGTCTCATCCTGTCTCCTGTCTGTCTGCAGCTGAACCTGAACAACCGTCCTCTGTCTCAGATGTTGAAGTCGACGGCTCCAGCTGCCGTGGTGGAACAAGATCCACTGGAGTACTATGAGCAGCTGACCGCCCAGATAGAGGTACTACTACTGATACTGATATACTACTACTGATACTGATACTACTACTACTGATACTGATACTACTACTACTGATACTGATACTACTACTACTACTACTGATACTGATATACTACTACTACTACTGATACTGATACTGATACTGATACTGATACTACTACTACTACTACTACTGATACTGATACTGATACTACTACTGATACTGATACTGATACTACTACTACTACTACTGATACTGATACTACTACTACTACTACTACTGATACTGATATACTACTACTACTACTGATACTGATACTGATACTGATACTACTACTACTACTACTACTGATACTGATACTGATACTACTACTACTACTACTGATACTGATACTGATACTGATACTACTACTACTACTACTGATACTGATACTGATACTACTACTACTACTAATACTGATACTGATACTGATACTACTACTACTACTACTACTGATACTGATACTACTACTACTACTGATACTGATACTAATACTACTACTGATACTGATACTACTACTACTACTACTACTACTGATACTGATACTGATACTGATACTACTACTGATACTGATACTACTACTACTACTACTGATACTGATACTACTACTACTACTACTACTGATACTGATACTACTACTACTACTACTGATACTACTACTACTTCTACTACTAATACTACTGATACTGATACTACTACTACTACTACTACTGACACTGATACTAATACTAATACTGCTACTACTGCTACCACTGCTACTACTACTGCTACTATTACTAGTGCTGCTACTACTACTAATACTGATACTATTGCTACTATTACTACTACTACTGCTTCTAGTACTGTTACTATTAATAAAAAGACAATATTGGCTCCATATATCGGTCTAACCCTGGTGACAATAAAAGGAAAATATATAAATATTATCACCTCTCTCTCTCCCTCCTTCCCTCTCCCTCCCTCTCTCTCTCTCTCTCTCTCTCTCTCTCTCTCTCTCTCCAGATAGTGAGAGACGACCGCAGCATGGAGCAGATTGTGTTTCCTGTTCATCCCATCTGTGAGTTCCTGACTGAGGAATCCAAGTTCCGCGTCTTCAACACCACCGAGCAAGACGAGCAGGGGTCAAAGGTCACGCACTTCTTCGACCAGGCCTCCTTCCTCCACGGAGAGATGGAGTGGCAGAAGAAGCTAAGGAGTGAGCGGAAAAAAGACACACACACACACACACAGACATAAACACACAAGCACACACACAAACCCATACAGACACACACACTTTAGTGTACAAAGAAGACATACATATACATATTCATACACACAGACACTTAAGCATGCATCCTAATACACACAAACCACACACACACACACACACACACACACACACACACACACACGCACACACACACACTTTACATTTTGTTGATGTAATGTATAATCCACATATTAATGAAAATGTATGATAATGTTTGTCACTGGAATGGAAATGTTAAAAATAGTTATATGAATATCAGAGTGTGTATAGCATCCGCTAATGTTTGCCTTAATGTGTGCGTGTGTGTGTGTGTGTGTGTGTGTGTGTGTGTGTGTGTTCAGGTATGCCGGTGTTGTACTGGTTCTCCAGGAGGATGACTCTGTGGGGTTCCATCTCCTTCAACCTGGCCGTCTTCATCAACCTCATCATCGCCTTCTTCTACCCCTATGCTTCTGGACAAGGTACTGCTGCTAGTACTACTGCTACTACTAGTACTACTACTACTGCTAAAGCTACTGCTACAACTACTACTACTACTACTGCTACTACTAGTACTACTACTACTGCTAAAGCTACTGCTACTACTACTACTACTACTGCTACTACTAGTACTACTACTACTGCTAAAGCTACTGCTACTACTACTACTACTACTGCTAAAGCTACTGCTACTACTACTACTACTACTGCTACTACTAGTACTACTACTACTGCTAAAGCTACTGCTACTACTACTACTACTACTACTACTGCTAAAGCTACTGCTACTACTACTACTACTACTACTACTGCTACTACTAGTACTACTACTACTGCCAAAGCTACTGCTACTACTACTACTACTACTGCTACTACTAGTACTACTACTACTGCTAAAGCTACTGCTACTACTACTACTACTACTACTACTGCTACTACTAGTACTACTACTACTGCTAAAGCTACTGCTACTACTACTACTACTACTACTACTACTACTACTACTACTACTACTACTGCAGCTACTACTGCTGCATTTATTCTGGATCCTGGCTGGTCTGTCAGTGTTGATACTAACTGTATCTCTCCTCTCCTCTCCTCTCCTCTCCTCTCATCCTTTCCTCCCCTCTCATCTCCTCTCCTCTCTCCTCTCCTCACCTCTCCTCTCATCCTTTCCTCCCCTCTCATCTCCTCTCATCCTTTCCTCCCCTCTCATCTCCTCTCCTCTCATCCTTTCCTCTCCTCTCCTCTCCTCCTCTCCTTTCCTCTCATCCTCTCCTCTCCTCCTCTCCTCTCCTCTCCTCCTCTCCTTTCCTCTCATCCTCTCCTCTCCTCCTCTCCTTTCCTCTCATCCTCTCCTTCCCTCCCCTCTCCTCCTCTCCTCCTCCTCAGTCGGAGCGATAGATGACTCCCTGTTGCTGATGTTGTTCTGGATCCTGACTGGTCTGTCGGTTCTGGGTTTGTTCTCTCAGCGTTACGGCCTCAGACCGCTGACAGTGGCTCTGATACTGAGATCCATCTACCACCTGGGCATAGGCAACACACTCATACTGCTGGGGAC
>NC_136010.1:2276299-2296299 GCF_048128805.1 Centroberyx gerrardi
TAATGTAGTATCAGGGATAGTACCAGTAATAGCAATAGTAATAGTAAAGGTAAAACTAACAGTTATAGTAATAGTAATAGTAATAGTTATAGCAATAGTTATAGTTATAGCAATAGCAATAGCTATAGTTATAGTTATAGTAACAGTTATAGATATAGTAATAGTGTTTATGTTACCTAGCTCTACGTCCCGGTCGTGTTTCAGTGTTTACGTTACCTAGCTCTACGTCCCGGTCGTCAGCGGTGTTTCAGTGTTTATGTTACCTAGCTCTACGTCAGCTGTGTTTCAGTGTTTACGTTACCTAGCTCTACGTCCAGGTCGTCAGCGGTGTTTCAGTGTTTACGTTACCTAGCTCTACGTCCCGGTCGTCAGCGGTGTTTCAGTGTTTACGTTACCTAGCTCTACGTCCCGGTCGTCAGCGGTGTTTAGTGTTTATGTTACCTAGCTCTACGTCCCGGTCGTCAGCGGTGTTTTCAGTGTTTATGTTACCTAGCTCTACGTCCCGGTCGTCAGCGGTGTTTAGTGTTTATGTTACCTAGCTCTACGTCCCGGTCGTCAGCGGTGTTTCAGTGTTTATGTTACCTAGCTCTACGTCCCGGTCGTCAGCGGTGTTTCAGTGTTTATGTTACCTAGCTCTACGTCCCGGTCGTCAGCGGTGTTTAGTGTTTATGTTACCTAGCTCTACGTCCCGGTCGTGTTTCAGTGTTTACATTACCTAGCTCTACGTCCCGGTCGTGTTTCAGTGTTTATGTTACCTAGCTCTACGTCCAGGTCGTCAGCGGTGTTTCAGTGTTTATGTTACCTAGCTCTACGTCCCGGTCGTCGGCGGTGTTTCAGTGTTTACGTTACCTAGCTCTACGTCCCGGTCGTCAGTGGTGTTTCAGTGTTTACGTTACCTAGCTCTACGTCCCGGTCGTCAGCGGTGTTTCAGTGTTTACGTTACCTAGCTCTACGTCCCGGTCGTCAGTGGTGTTTCAGTGTTTACGTTACCTAGCTCTACGTCCCGGTCGTCAGCGGTGTTTCAGTGTTTACGTTACCTAGCTCTACGTCCCGGTCGTCAGCGGTGTTTCAGTGTTTACGTTACCTAGCTCTACGTCAGCGGTGTTTCAGTGTTTACGTTACCTAGCTCTACGTCCTGGTCATCAGTCAGGATGAGGATGATGTTTGGCCGAATGTTCCGTCTGTCTCTCTGAAGGCGGGGCTTGAGACGCTGGCCGGACAGGAAGTGGGCGTGGCCTAACGTCAGGGAGACGAACAGGAAGAGGAGGAGTCGGCCCGCCATGGCCTTCGACCCCTGACCTCCCGACAGCTCAACCAATCGGCCGCTTCCCCTGGAGTCTCAGCTTCTGGAAGATAAACAAACCTGGGATCAAACCTGTGAGCTTCCAGTGACGGGCGCTCGGAGAAACAATCGAGCCAATCAGAGCCTTTGTGGGCAGGACCAAAGTTTGAACTGTTCGTGTAACAGTTTTTCATTGGTGTTTCAGCAGAACAGATTTGTTGAATTAGAAATCTGAAAATAACGTCAGAGCGGGCGGTTGTGTCAGTCACTAGTGATCGGTTCAGATACTCAGTCACTAGTGATCGGTTCAGATACGTCGGTCACTAGTGATCGGTTCAGATACTCAGTCACTAGTGATCGGTTCAAATACGTCGGTCACTAGTGATCGGTTCAGATACTCAGTCACTAGTGATCGGTTCAGATACTCAGTCACTAGTGATCGGTTCAAATACGTCGGTCACTAGTGATCGGTTCAGATACTCAGTCACTAGTGATCGGTTCAAATACGTCGGTCACTAGTGATCGGTTCAGATACGTCGTCACTAGTGATCGGTTCAGATACTCAGTCACTAGTGATCGGTTCAGATACGTCAGTCACTAGTGATCGGTTCAGATATGTCGTCACTAGTGATCGGTTTAGATACGTCGGTCACTAGTGATCGGTTCAGATACGTCAGTCACTAGTGATCGGTTCAGATACTCAGTCACTAGTGATCGATTCACATACGTCGGTCACTAGTGATCGGTTCAGATACGTCTGTCACTAGTGATCGGTTCAGATACGTCGGTCACTAGTGATCGGTTCAGATACTCGGTCACTAGTGATCGGTTCAGATACGTCGGGTCACTAGTGATCGGTTCAGATACTCGGTCACTAGTGATCGGTTCAGATACGTCGGTCACTAGTGATCGGTTCAGATACGTCGGTCACTAGTGATCGGTTCGGGGAAAATCAACCCCCCCACACAGAAAACAGCTAACGAGGAGGAAATCTCAGCTGGATGATGGAGTGAAACCAGACGGACGTTCAGTCTGAACATCAGGTGTGAGATTGATCCAGGCACACTGTCATTTTATAAGAGATTTATTCCTCCAAATGAAATTATATAGCAATTTATCCAGAGTGGGAAGTGAGCGGCGTTGGGAATATCTACTGATGTAAACTCTCTATGTGAGTGGGCGTTCTTGTTAAAAGTGACTTCTCTTCTGGTTCATTTTCTTCCTCCTATATCTGAACTCCCATTGGCTGTCAGCAGTGTCACTCTGATTTCAGTCTTGTAGCTTCACACTGCAGGAACAAACACGCTGGAAAAACTCTTGTCAGGCCAAAGTCTCCATCTGAAGCCCGTTCACACTACAGGATAATCTCACCGACCGTTTGCAGATGACAGTTTTATGTATTTTTTCTGTTTTTTGGAACCAACAGCATGGAGGAGGCCCCGCTTTTCAGACAATCTCCTCCTCATTTTCCTTTCGTTTGGTCGCTTAACTCCACGTTAACATTTAGCCTCTAATTGAGTCCTAAAAATCTTAATTTTCTTAAAACAAGTGAAGAAAACTGCCAATGTTGTTAGATTATTTCACTTGTTTCCAACGCAAATCAACTTGTTTGAAGAAGAGTCATTTTCAACACTCTCTCTCTCCTCACTGCAGAATGTTTCTCTTGGTTTAAGAACAATAAGATTTGAAGCTAAATATGAGACTAAATGACTCGTTAAGATGGACGTTTTTTGCAATTACTATGACTGAAAATGACTGATTTGTACTGCGGTGAATATGAATATGTGACGCTCTGTGTTTATTTACTGTGCAGCTTTGAGAATATTGATAAAAAATATCAGAAAAAAACACTGCGTTCTGTTTTTTTGGTCAAAATAATTACAGGAAAACGTGACAGGAGGCTGAAATCAGGATTCTGGTGTCTTATCCACCCACACACACACACACACACACACACACACACACACAGCAGTTATTAGCTGCAGTCCTTTGTTTCTCTGATAATAAAACAGCGCAATCCTATCAGTCACACTGACACAAAGCACAGCAGGAGTGTGTGTGTGTGTGGCTGTCTGTGTGTGTGTGTGTGTGTGTGTGTGTGTGTGTGTGTGTGTGTGGCAGCTCACAGCAGGGTGCGTCATGCAGATTAGCCAGTAATCAAAACACAGGGGGAGGCTCACTGCTCTTTAGGAAAACACACACCACACACACACACACACACACACACCTACACACACACACACACACACACCCAGTGAGGCCAGTATAGTGTCAGTGTGGTGAAGCTCTCATAGTTAAAGTGGTCTGGTGGCTCCAGCTGTGAATATACTGAGATTACATACATCCTGCTGAGAGAGAGGGACACACACACCTCTCTCTCTCTCTCTCTCTCTCTCTCTCTCTCTCTCTCTCTCTCTCTCTCTCTCTCTCTCTCTCTCTCTCTCTCTCTCTCTCTCTCTCTCTCTCTCTGATTCCATCTTTATCTCTCTCTCTCTCTCTCTCTCTCTCTCTGATTCCATCTTTATCTCTCTCTCTACTCCCTATCCATCTCTCTCTTAGCTCTCTCTCCCACTGCTCTTTTCTCTCTCTATAGAAATGTCTCAGCCTACAGAGTACAGAGGAGGAGGAGTGGACTTGCAGAGTGTGTGTTCTCCGCTATGACAGAATATGGAGCCACACACACACACACACACACACACACCTAAAACAAAAAACACCCAAATAGGAACAATGGGATAAAACACTGGAGACATAAGTAATACTGCTGACTCAATTCAAAAACAGAGACATGAAAAAATAAAACAAACAAAAGAACTAAAAGATGTGAGTTTGTGAGCATATGCATAAATGTGCACGTGTGTGTGTGTGTGTGTGTGTGTGTGTGTGCTTCATGTTCTGTCCTGTAGTGAGCAGCACCGTGGTCAGATGTCAGTAATCCAGTCTGCTGTCCGTTATGTCACAAAGTCTCATTATGAAACTGACCTGGGATCAGACTAACCCCGACTCAAACTGCAGGATTATTATTCTCTGTCATTCTGGGTCAAACACAATCATCTGTACAACTGAGGATATGACAACTGATAACAACTTAACTATCAGGATTTTCATGTTCGTGTTTGAATTAAACTTTCAACAAACTGGAACAAACTGGAACAAACTGTAAAGCACATGACCTGAGCAGGAAGGATCAGTGTTTCTGTCTGCTGGGAACAGAGGATAGAAAATGACGTTAACATTTTGGTTCGCTAGTTAATGTTTAATTATTTGGTTTATTAATCACTGGATTACCACTAATTGACTACCTCCCATTCACTGTTAAGTAATATGCTGATAAGCGATTAAGCATTTATTAATGAATCAAGAACGACATCGTTAACTGACAGTTTCATTTATCTTTTTTTTTTTTTCATTTCATCTCTGGTAGACAGTGTTGGGCAAGTTACTCTGAAAATGTAATCAATTACTCTTTCTGAATTTAAAATTGTAATCCCTTACACTACTGTTACTGAACAAAGGAATCACATTACTGGGAACGTACCAGTAGTTACATGTTAGTTCCCGCTAATGACGCAAATAATCATGTGCGGCCCGTCTGTGGCCGACCTGCTCATCTTCAAACGTCCATCATCTTCATCACCATGCTCAAGAGTTGTCTTTATGTTTTGAATACTAATTAATCCTTACTTATTGAAACATCTGTGCAGTGAAACCGCTTCAAAACTGATTCAAACTGCAGGGAGGCCAGCCTGAAAAAACCCTCTGTCTCTGCTCCTGATTCCTGACAGCTTGTTTTATCTCTGACATCAGTGAAATATTAGATCCTCACCTGCAGGACAGCAGCACACCAGACAGCATATAACCCAAAGACAAGCAGACAGACAGGCAGACAGACAGGCAGGCAGACAGACAGGCAGGCAGACAGATGGGAAAACCATGCATATTAATGTTTGAGTTTACATATCGTGCGCTCGGACACGTGCAGGCGCGCACTTCTGAACTAAAAACGCCCGCGAGGCTCATAAATTCTGTCGACTCTCATCCTGATGGACCCTCTTTGGCTCAGGCTCCTCGGTGGCCTCGGCCTGCTCATTAATATTCATGAGGTGGGCGGGCCTCAGCGCTGATGTAGCCGGCCGGCGAAGGAATGAAATGTTATGAATGTCAATAAAGAGAGAGGTAGAGAGAGAGAGAGAGAGAAACATAACGTTGGAGGGAGAGAGGCAGAGAGGTGGGGAGGAGAGCGAGGTAAAGAGAGAGAGACAAAGAGGGAGAGTGGTAGAGAGAGAGAGAGAGAGGTGAGGGGGAGAGCAGTAGAGAGAGAGAAAGAGGTAGAAAGAGAAACATAACGGAGAGAGAAATAGAGAGGCAGAGGTGGGAAGCAGAGCGAGAAGTAAAGAGAGAGAGAGAGACAAAGAGAGAGAATGGTAGCGAGAGAGAGAGAAAGAGAGAGAGAAAGGTAGAGAGACAAAGACAGATACAGTGAAAACATGGCCCACTGTTCCATATTCATCAGTGTCTGTGAAACACAGCAGGTGAAGACCAGCAGTGAAATGTCACCCAGTGATCAGCCGGAGCTGAGGTGAAAGGTCAAAGGTCAGGTCACTGTTTCCTGACACAACTTAGTATGAGACAGAAAGAAGAGAAACCTAGTCTTTATTACCAAGCTAGTTTTGGTCTTGAAATATTAACGTATGAGTTTATATATCACAGGCCGGGACATGAAGATCAATACATTTGCCAATATTTTTTGTCTCTTTGATCAATATGTCAGCCAATATTTCCTGACTGTTAGCAATAAATATGTCAGTATTTATGGCGTTTATTTCCTGTCAGAATCGTTTGTCTTGTCTCCACTCCTGTCTGACTCAGCCTGTCTCACTGTGTTTAGACCCAGGACAGACTGGCTAACCCAGGACAGATAGATAGTTAGTTTAGTTTAGTTTAGTTAGTTAGAACCAGACCAAACCAGGCCAAACCAGGCTGGACCACAGCTGAGCCGCCTGTCATATCCAGGCCAAAGATCTTCAACTGTCATTAAATATTAGCAGAATGTTTTCTGAACATGGTGAGAAAGTTTTGTGCAGGATTGAGTTTTACCAGTAAGTGATATCAAATGACCACCTGCTTCTTAAAATAAGTGATTTGGAGAAGAAGAAGAAGAAGAAGAAGGAAACTGAATATTGCTGCTGTTTGTTTCTCTGTTCTCTCACTGAACTGCTGAAACCAAACGCTGAGTCAAGGTATATGAGATTTATTCAATAGTTTTAAATGCTGCTGCTCTTTGTCCTGCTGGCCCACTCAAACCAAACCAAACCAAACCAAACCAAACCAAACCAAACCAAACCAAGACAAACCGAGACAAACTAAACCAAACCAAATGAAGACAAACCAAACCTAACGTAACCTAATCTAACCAAACCGAGACAACCCAAGCCAAACCAAACCAAGACAAACCAAACCAAACTTAACCAAACCTAACAAACCGAGACAAACCAAAACTAACCAAACCAAACCAAGACAAACCAAACCAAACGAAGACAAACCAAACCAAACTTAACCAAACCTAATCAAACCAAACGAAGACAAACCAAACCAAACGTAACCTAATCTAACTAAACAAAGATAAACCAGGACAAACCAAACCTAACCTAACCAAACCAAACCAAGACAAACCAAACCAAGCCTAACCAATCCTAAGCAAGACAAACCAAACCAAACCAAGACGAACCAAAACAGACCAAACCAAACCAAACCAAACCTAACCAAACCAAACCAACCCAAATTTAACCAAACCAAATGAAGACAAACCAAACCAAACCAAGACGAACCAAAACAGACCAAACCAAACCAAACCAAACCAAACCAAACCAAACCAAACCTAACCAAACCAAACCAACCCAAATTTAACCAAACCAAACGAAGACAAACCAAACCAAACCAAACCTAACCAAACCAAACCAACCCAAATTTAACCAAACCAAACGAAGACAAACCAAACCAAACCAAACCTAACCACACCTAGCCTAACAAAACCAAACCAAACCAAACCTTGACAAACCTAATCTGACCTAACCTAACCTAAACTAACCAAACCAAACCAAGACAAACCAAACCTAACCATACCAAGACAAACCTAACCAAGACAAACCAAACCAAATCAAGACAAACCAAACCAAATCAAGACAAACCAAATCAAGACAAACCAAACCAAATCAAGACAAACCAAACCAAATCAAGACAAACCAAATCAAGACAAACCAAATCAAGACAAACCAAACCAAATCAAGACAAACCAAACCAAATCAAGACAAACCAAATCAAGACAAACCACACCACACCACACCACAGTTAACCTGACCAGAGCTAATGAAGACAAAGTATCAGTCACAAGACGAGCTACAGACTGTAACAGACTGCTGAACTGACAGAGAGCAGAAACAGTCAAACAAAACTCATCCAAATAGAAGACAGGAACATCTAAATATTCTGCAGAACAAGTAATACATCAGGTTAAGACAAACTGACACTTCTTCTCTTTTTCTCTCCCTCTCTCTCCCTTTCTCTTACACCCTCTCTCTCTCTCTCTCTCTCCCAGTCTTTCTTTTTCTCTCCTTCCCTTTCAATTCAATTCAACATGGTTTATTGGCATGAAAGCTAAGAACAATATTGCTAAAGCATTAAAATACAGATCTCTTCCTCCTTTTGTAAGTCTTTTCTTTTATTCAGCCCAACATCGCTCGTCCATTCAGTTCCATCCAGTTTCTTAACTGGTCTTCCTCCTCCCTCTCTCCGTCTCTCTCCGTCTCTCTCCTCACCTCCTCCTCCTCACCTCCTCCTCCTCACCTCCTCCTCCTCATGCTGTGCTGCCTTGCTTGTAGGCTCCGTCCGCCGCTGAACCGGCAACCTCAGGTCCTGTTGGCTGTTATCGCGGCGCTGGCATGGCAGTAATCCCTGTGACAACCAGACGGTCCCCCCGACAACCAGACGGTCCCCTCGACAACCAGACCGTCCCCTCGACAACCACTCTGTCCCCTCGACAACCAGACCGTCCCCTCGACAACCACTCAGTCCCCTTGACAACCGCACGGTCCCCTCAACAACCGCACGGTCCCGCCGTAACACCGCTGCACTGCCGCTCTGACCCTTCTCTCTTCTCCTCCCCCTCTCTCTCTCTCTCTTCTCTCTCTCTCTATTCACCTCTCTCCGTCTCTCTCTCTCTCTATCCACCTCTCTCCGTCTCTCTCTCTCTCTCTCTATCCACCTGTCTCCGTCTCTCTCTCTCTATCACTTTCTTGTTGTCTCTTTCTGTCGTTTCTCTCTCTATTTCTCTCTGTTTATCCCTCTGTTGCTGTCTCTCTCTCTATCTGACTCTAACCTTCTCTCTCCATTACTTTCGCTCGCTCTATCCCTCTCTCTATTCTCCCTCTCTCTCTTCTCCTCTGCCTCTTTACCTCGGTTTCTCTCTGTGCTATTCTCTCTTCCCTTGTGTTTGCAGCGATCTCTATCTCTGCTTCTCTCTCTCTCTCTCTCTCTCCACAGTCACTCGCTCCCTCCCTCCATGCCCACTCTCTGCACTCTGACTCCCTCGCTCTCTCAGTGCATCTATCTCTCTCCTCTCCCTCTCTCTCTCTCTCTCTCCCCCTGGAGCTGTTTTATTACGATAATTCCCCCTCCTTTCCTCTCACTCTTCTCCTCTTCCCTATCCTCTTTTCCTCTACTGTCTTTTCCTCTCCTTCCTCTGCTCTTTCCTCTCCTTTTTCTCCTGTATTTTTTTCTCTCCCTCTGCTTCCTCTCCTGTCTTTGAATTCAATTCAATTCAATCCAATGTGCTTTATTGGCATGACAGTTTAAAAAGAAACAATATCGCCAAAGCATGTAACAAGAAATGAATCATCAATTAACCAACAGAGTCTTTCTCTCTCCTCTTTCTTCCTCTCCACCATAAAACTGAACTCCCTCTGATCTTAGATGGTCTCTCTCTCCCAGAGCAAGGAACCAGAGGAGCCTAAGGAACCAGAAGAACCAGAGAAACTAGAGGAACTAGAGGAACCAGAGGAACCAAAGGAACCAGAGGACCCAAAGTAACCAGAGGAACCAAATGAACTAGAGAAACAAATGAACCAGAGGAACCAAAGGAACGAGAGGAACCAAGGAACTAGAGGACCCAAAGTAACCAGAGGAACCAAATGAACTAGAGAAACAAATGAACCAGAGGAACCAAAGGAACGAGAGGAACCAAGGAACTAGAGGAACCAAAGGAACCAGATTAACTGAAGGAACTTGACGAACTAAAGGAACCAAAGAAACCAAAGAAACTAGAGGAAACAGAGGAACAAGAGGAAACCAAAGGAACCAGAGGAACTAAAGGCACTAGAGGAACCAAAGGAATCAGATGAACCAGAGGAACCAAAAGAACCAGAGGACCCAAAGGAACTAGAGGAACCAAAGGAACAAGAGGAACCAGAGGAACCAAAGGAACCAGAGGAACCAGAAGAACAAAAGGAAGCAGAGATACCAAAGGAACTAGAGAAATGAAGGAACTAGAGAAACAAATGAACCACAGGAACCTAAGGAACGAGAGGTACCAAAGTAACCAGAAGAACCAGAGGAACTGTTGGCGTGACGTGCAAGAGGAACCAAAGGAATCAGAGGAACCAAAGGAACCAGATTAACTGAAGGAAAACTTGACGAACTAAAGGAACCAAAGAAACTAGAGGAAACAGAGGAACAAGAGGAAACCAAAGGAACCAGAGGAACCAGAAGAACAAAAGGAAGCAGAGATATCAAAGGAACCAAAGGAACTAGAGAAATGAAGGAACTAGAGAAACAAATGAACCACAGGAACCAATGAACTAGAGGAACCAAAGTAACCAGAGGAACCAAAGGAACCAGAGGAACCAGAGGAACCAGAGGAACCAGAGGAACCAGAGTCTCTGATGTCATCAAGAGACAAACCAGTAGCTGCTCTGTTGACGGTGAATGGGAGAATGTTTTTCTGGACAGATGTTTGGAGGAAGTGGCCGTAGTTTCTGGTTCCTTACTGTTGGCGTGACGAGCAACTGGAGATCTTTTGGTTGCAAAAGCTCAATCGATGGTGTGTTGTGTCACGTGACTTTGTACTAGGGTTTATGGGTATTCAAGATGGCGATTCTCTGTTGTTTGTAGAAAGTCTGAGGAACATCATTTCTATTAAATACTTCATATGGGAGCATTTTTGTGTGCAGATCTTCTTGTATTTCACTTAAAGCTGAATCGATACCACATGATACCACTGACTTCACCATTGGAATTGGATCTTTTTTAACCGACAGATAATAATTAAATAATTATATTAAAATAACCATAATAAGCTTTTATATATAGCCCACCCCTTACCTAAAAGTAGAGGCTACAAAGGGTTTTACAAAAAGCATCAAAACAAGGAGTATAATGTATAAAAAGGAGATGAAAGTGGTTTAAAATTCGAAACATCAAACAAAGTTGCTGTCTAGTGAAAACCTCATATCGCCAAAATGTCATCTACTCAAGAACGAAGTAAACCAGCCTCGTTTTCAGCCTGAGCCTCAAGCTAAAACGTGAAAAATCACCCACACTGGAGTCACGAGGTTTTCCCATGGCAACAGAGATTAGAAACAACACAACAACAACAAGATTAAAAGTGATGAGGCGGTGTGGATTCAACATTCATGCTTACATGGAGCTGCTGAGCGGAGAGCCGGCTCTGAAAATAAACTCACATCTCCCTCATCAATAAAGCAGCTGTGGAGCGTCTTGTGATGAAGTGATGAGCGAGGCGCGGCTCCGGAGGCTGCACATCACAACCCGACATCAATGATTCATATCTGGACACTGCTGACTGACTTCTCACTGTTTACTGTGACAAAAACCAAAATGTTTCTATCCAAAACAGATCCGAACTGCACTGTACAACTCAACGACTCAGTTTCATTCACATCCTCAATTAAATTAATCTGAATCACTGGTAGGAGGAACACAAAATGGCCGCCGTGAAATGGCCACAGCTGGGATCACTTCATTGATTCAAAATGTAAATCCAAGCTGAGTTAATGACAGGGTATCACGTCTCTGTTATTTACTAAAAGACGTTTTATTTATGACGACTTTCTCATCCAAAATGTCAGAATTTGAATGTTAAAAAAAAACACTGAATAAACTGAAAGTTAATTAAAGAGTGTGGGTCCAACATGAGATCTCTATCACAGAAAATAATTAATAGATCAAAAATTAAACCAAAATAATACAAAAACAAGGAAAGGGCCAAGGCAAATCTTGTTCAACTGAAAATGTTAAAAAGCCTTTTGCATGGATAATTCACACTGAATTAAACCAAATTACTCTCTAAAGGACAGCAGCATAAGGCTTTGGTTGACTAAATGAGACGCTTTAACAGACTGGATCCTCTAGAGTTGAAAGATATTGCAAGAGACACTTCAGGTAAAGACTAAAATTGAATGAAATTTGAATTAAAAAGTCCAAAAATATAAAGATGTGCAGCGTTTTGTAATTGAACTCAACACTGACTGACACCAAAGGACAGGAACAACCGCATGGGAATTCTGCTTTAGGGTGGAATATCTCTTTAAACAGCCTCCAGAGACACTCTGCCCATCTGCTCCATCTGCACACACACACACACACACACACACACACACACACACACACACACACAGTGCTTCAACATGAATAGAACATGAAGACAGAAGCATCATCTAAATACAAGACCTCATTTACACACATTTACACAACCACGCCTCTCTCTCTCTCTCCCTCTCTCTCTCTCTATCTGTGTGTCTCTCTCTCTCTCTCTCACACACACACACACACACACACACACACACATTCCCTCCTACCTCACCATCCTTCCCCTCTCATCCCTCCATCCCATCCATATTTACACTCCACTACATGTTTCTCCCTCCCCCCCGCCTCATTTACACAGCAGTACACGTCTCTCTTTAGTACTCTCTCTCTCTCTCTCTCTCTCTCTCTCCCAGCATCCATCCCTCGCTCATTTACACATGGCTACACGTCTTTCATTTTCCCTCAAATCCATCCATCTACATCCCAGTTTCATATGGATGTGTAAGCAGGCATACTAATGTAAAAAAAAAAACTTTACATGAGAGAGAGAGAGCAAAGCAGCAATAAAGGAGAAAGAGAGGAAAAGTGAGAGGAAGAGGCAGATAAAGGTAAAGAAACACAGAGAGAGAGAGAGGGACAGAGGTAGGGGAGGTAAAGAAAGAGAGAGAGAGAGAGAGAGAGAGAGAGAAAGAAACGTCCTACTTCCGGCGTTGCATCTCATTGTTTTTCTCATTATCACCTCAACAATAGATGTGTATTTATGTTTGTTTCTATTATATTAATAGTTTTATTGTTTGTTTTTATGTTTGTTAAATGGAATTCTTTTCAGAATGTATCTTTTTTTACATACATTTTTTTAATTATTTGTACTGTTGTATTGTTGAATGCTTTGGCAGTATTGTTTCTTTATGACATTCATGTCAATAAAGCAAATTGAACTGAATAGAACTGAGACGGAGAGAGAGAGACAGAGAGAGAGAGAGACAGAGACAGAGACAGAGAGAGAGTGAGAGAGAGAGAGAGAGAGAGACAGACAGAGAGAGAGTGAGAGAGAGACAGAGAGAGAGAGAGAAAGCTGAGGAGAAAAGGATGAGATGTGTTATCTGTCTAATGAACTGCTGTTATCTGACACAACACCTCTACTGAATGACAAGCAGAGAGAGAGAGAGAGAGAGAGAGAGAGAGAGAGAGAGAGAGAGAGAGAGATTGACAGACAGTTTGTCCTCAGGAACAGAATTCCTCTCCTCAGCCTGTTTCCTCTGACAGGGAAGCAGCAGCCTGACTGAACACATCTGAATGGCTGCTGCAGACGCCGGATACGCTCTACACACTGAAGCCCCGTTCACACATGAAGCTTCACCCACAAATATCACACACATTTTACATTTTCAGTGTCAGGTCGTGTGTGAACGGAGCCAGAGTCCTGAAGTTCAGCAGCAGCAGCTCCTCTAACGTCCGCTAGAGTCCGGCTCCAAAAAGACTCCAAACCTCCAACTCCATGAAGTCAACGGACCACAACCCAACTTCTAATAAAAATCAAGTCAATACATTTTCTCCACAAGAGGTTTTGACCTCAGCAGCTAATTTCACTTCTTCTAATGTGTGTCTTTATGGAGATTTTCAAAACAATTGTGTCATTAACAGATATAACAGATAAAACACAGGGTTGTTTTCCTAGTGATCGACAGGTCGTCGATTACGGGCCAATAGCAGGCGGAGCTGCGGCTCTGCGGACGACCCAAACTCCGCCCCCTCCACCTTGGCTCCACCCCTCTGCCTCTCTTTGGCTGCTCCGGCTCCAAAAAATGTCAACATGGCGGCGACCGTAAACACAATCTGCAGCTTCAAAACCTTCAGAAGACGATGGAGGAAGAAACACTCACTACTAGCTGAAAGTTTGAAAACGAAAGCGATGCGAGCGAATTTTTTGTTTTCCAAAACGTCTGTAAATGGGACGGACTCGGAGATGAGGAGGAGCAGCAGATTAACATGAAACATTAATATCAGCAGGAGAAACACAGAAGCTGCTCATCCGCCATTTTCCTACAACAATAACAAGTGACGTCTTCGACATCCGGCCTCGCCTCACCGTCATGTCAGGTGTGAACGCTTTCTGCAAGGAAGTTTACAGACACCAGAAAACACCAGAGCTGCAGGAAAAGTTCACACAGAAATCTGACAGCTAGTGTGTGAGAGAAGCTTTACATGAATCAACCAGGGAGAGAAACCTGCAGCAGACAATCAGACAAACATCACCTGGAGTCCTATTCTATTTTTCATCAGCAGAGGTGTGACCAAGTCAACTTTGTTCCAGTCCCAAGTCAGTCTCAAGTCTTGAGGCACGAGTCTCAAGTCAAGTCTCAAGTCTAAATGTAGAACAGCAAGTCAAGTCAGAACAAGTCAAGAGTCCAGTATCAATTTAATATCTTAAAGAAAACTAAATATCTAGGACTTTTCAATGCAATATGGTTTTAATAGGATAAAAACTTGGTAAGAGCATCATGAGTTTGATTTCTATAATCAGTTTCAATATTTGAGCTCTTAAGTGTGAGGTTTTTTTTTTATGGATTTCTTTTTCTTTTTAAACACTGATGTTGGACACTGGAACAATACCAGCGTTGAGAAACTGAAACACAGGATCAGAGAATTTCTGACACCAGTGGGCGTAACAAGTCAAAAATCAAAGCACATTTTCTGTCATTTTCACACAGAGAAAGAGAGAGAGAGAGTAGGAGAGAGAGAGAGAGAGAGAGAGAGAGAGAGAGTGTGTGTGTGTGTATGTGTGTGTGTGTGTCGACAGGTGAGTGGTGCTGGCAGACTGCCAGGAGGTAATTACAGCCGCCATTAGAGAGCTGTGATCATGTTAAACACTCACTTCTGACACACACACACACATACGTTTTTATCATGGAGGGCTCTTCACTATGTGTGTGTGTGTGTGTGTGTGTGTGTGTGTGTGTGTTTTCAACGAGCTGTTAGCAGAGATCACAAAAAAAAAGCTGTTTTAGTGTTTAATTAATCTGAATCACAGCAGCTTTCAGTTACAGACACTCACACTGAGGACAAAACTGACCTTTGACCCTGACTGACCCTTCACCCTATCCCTAACCCTGACCCTTAACCTTAACCCTGACCTGTAACCCTGAACTCTACCCAGAGGACTATCTGTTTCTACCTCAGGACAGCAGAACGTCCTAACAGGTCCGCTTCAGGATGGGAAACAAAATTTACCTGGACAGCAATAACCTGATATGAACCTGATTAAGACAATTAAGAAATGTCCACGTAAACTGCATTCTCTGAACCTGAATAAAGTCATAGTCAGTAAGCAGAATCACATTAAGACATGTGCAGTATTCTGGTTTCAGTCTCATTACTGAAGCGGTTCAGACTGTAAACACCTGAATCCAACCAGGACTCTCTGGACCGCCTGGCGCTCCTCTGCCTTCCAGAGGCTGAACTGGTTTCAGAGGAGAAAGAGACCGACAGCAGGAAACAGAAGGAGAGGCTGAAACTGAGCATGCTCAGGATTTAGAGGGAAACGGAGATCGTGAAGTTTTCAGTAAAGTCTGAAACTGTCCGAGTCTCCGGTGATCCTCCTCTGTCCTGCTGACCGGACTTTGCTCCGCAGCTGGAGACAGGAACATGAAGGGAACAGATCTGTAAGAGACACATTCATGAATATTGTCTTATTCAGAATAAGAACAATACTCTTGATTATTGCTGTCCATGTAAACAGAGTCGGTGTTCGGACACATGTGGCTCCCTATGCAGTTTGTCTGAAGATATCCACTCCGCCCTCTGATGCTGCGTTCATGTCACAACAGAAAAAGCAGAAAAACAGGATGACGTCTCGCTGCTACAACTTAGAAGTCGGTTCAAGTGTTCAACTTGTTTAAACGCCCACATCCAAAATAACTTCTATCATGAATTTAAAATCACCCATAACAGAACTGCAGCAGCTACTGCTCGCTTTTCCTAAGTAGAGTTGATTATATTAGTGTGAATAAAGCAGGTTACTTTGAGTTTTATTCTCTTGGACTGCTGACAGCGGAGGATTCGCCGCCTGTCGACACTCCTCCATAATTCATAATGACGCCAAGTGGAGAAATCAGAGCCGACAGAAGAGTCCCGCATGTCCCGCTGGAACCTGGACTTGGAGACCTGTGGCTACTCTGATCCGGAGTTTCTTAAAGTATGGTTTGGGAGCCAAAATGGGTCGTGGCATTATTACCTTTGGGTCCCATGTGGCAGGTGGAGGAAGAGGCGAGTTTCCTGCCCTGGTTCCTGTTGTCAGTCTGGAGTCTGGACCTTCCCCGGATCTCTTCCTCTTACCGGTCGGTTCTCGGTGCCCTTGAGTCGTGACATGAGCTTCCTGTCTGGCCCTCCGTAGAGCTGCTCCCTTCGCACGGGTGTAGGGTACTATGGGTTGGCTTCAGTCAGGATGATGCTTGGTTCTCGTCTCAAGAGTGACTTCATGCTCCTGACCGGACCGCATGACCAGCTTCACTCACTCACTCACTGCGTCGTCTCAGGCCAAGATGGCCGCCGTCGGGCACGATGTCAGACCTTCCATACTTCTCGCTCTTCCATCAGGGCCCTCAGCTCTTCGGTGGTCTCGGCACCGCAGTCGTCTTTTAGGGTCTTGACTGTGGTCTTGGGGGGGTCGCCCAGGGTTCATCCCCCCATGTGTTGGCTCCCACAGAATGACTCGGCTAGCGGGCGGTTCGGGGTGCCTTACACAGTGTCCGGCTAGCTGTAGTCGCCTTGCTGCAACCTTTCTGGTGAGTTGGGGTAGGTCGCGACTCGCCACAGAGGCGCTTGTGCGACACACACTGTGTCCGGCAGATGTTTAGCACCATCCGCAGCGTGCGCGTACAGCAGCCATCAAGGGACTTTGACATGGCCTTGGAAAGGGTCCATGTCTCGTACCCGTAGAGCAGGATGGTCTCTATGGCGGCCACAAAAAAAATAATCAGCTTCCCATTCCTGTAAGGTAGGACATCGAGCTGCCACAGGAGTTGGTCCGGAGTTGGTTGGAAAGTGGTGAAGAGGTACTGCTTTGTCTCGGCCGGGTGAGGAGCGAGACCATCGGGACTCTGGAGCGTCCGGCCGAGCTGCGGACGACCAGCTGGGCCAAACCTGACTGGCTCTCGGGCAGCAGTCAGGCGGATGTGGTCCGATCCAATCAGGAGCAGAGGGTGTACCTTGTTGAAAGCATGGAATGGAAAACCTCCCAGGTGTCTGTAGCGTTTCTGTAGGGCTGAGATAGGGTATGACTGGTCTGTAAGGGCTAATGAAAGCCCCTTGGATGCTGTGTGTCTCGTCGGGTGCTGGAGAGAGGCGACACCTCGAAGTTAGCAGACTGTCCGCTGAGGTTTACCTCATCCTGACGCTCTGTCTGGAGGGCTGAGTGTTCCCTTCTGCCTTGTAGCTGTAGTTGCGTAGCAGCTGCAGAGGATTATGGTCCGTTGGGGCCCGGCGCCGAGGATTGCGAATGTCTGGGGGGATTTCTGATGATTCTTGAGCAGCACAGGTACAACTTTCAGATAGATACAGGGTTCATACAGGGTGAGGCAAGAAGAGTCCCGATTGATTTCAGTGTCAGATGGTCTAAATGCTGTTTCCTGCCTTTCCACCGACCGCAGTAAACCTGGAGGAAACACTGTGAACACTGTAGAAGTTTGACTGCTTTTTATTTGATTCAGAACTAAGTCTATAAAAAACATTTTATGATGCTAGAGCCAGTTTCTGTCTTTTAAACCAACACAGTCGATTTAGAAATTAATTTGTTTCACGGTGAACCGGCAGCAGACAGACAGACTGGCTTCAGCCTGAGACTCTGTTAGGCTGATTTGGCTGATCATATCCTTAGTGTGTGTGTGTGTGTGTGTGTGCATGTGTGTGTGTGTGTGTTTGTGTGTGTGTGTGTGTGTGTGTTCACTACAGCTCCTTTCAGAGAAACAACAAAAGGCCTTTCAGATTCAAATCCACTCCTGAGACAGAGAGAGAGAGATAGAAGAGAGCGAGAGGGAGAGAGAGAAAGAGAGAGAGAGAAAGAGAGAGAGGGAGAGAGAGAGGGAGAGAGAGATAGAAGAGAGAGAGAGGTCAGAAAAGGAAGAAGAAAGTGAAAGAGGGAAAGCACAGGAGAGATGGAGAAAAGAGAAAAGTGTCCAACTGGTTTAAGGAACCTCTCTCTCTCTGCTTTCTCCGACTGCTGTTGTCATGGTAACCAGGCGTTACGCTGATTATTATGGTCTGGTCTGAGATGTGGACTAATGGAAGTGAAACAGCGGCTACAGACTGACTGACTGTCTATCCATTTATCTATCTATCTATCTATCTATCTACACACTCTCCAGGTTTCCATGACGACAGCACAGAGGCTCAGCATCACTGGACTCACACTGGTCGTCTTACTGGTCCACTGGTCCTCTGTGGGACCAGGACTGGTTTTCTTCCACAGATGCAACCTGATTCCATATAAATACGTGAAATGAACTCGACTTTTTAACACCAGATTACGTGTTGGTGGCACAAAGTGTTAAAATTCAGTTTTCCCAGCAGGAAGTGGTTCCATGAAGGAGACACGACTATAAACAGGAAGTAGCATAAAGAAAAAGTAGCATAAAATCCTGTTCCCCATGCAGCAGCGACTGATATTTGGCAGTGTTAGCTAGCTAGTTAGCATAGAATATTAGCAACTGTAAGTGCAACTTTACATTTAACGTTTAACCATTTACCATACAGGTGTTTTGGTAAATTTAAGTTCTTGCAATGCTGAAAAAACAAACGTATGTCTTTTTTGAGGATTGTAAATATGCTAAAAATAATGCTGTGTAGTGTTTACAGTGTTTTCTGCCATGTTGACATGTTGATATATGTTGATAACTGAATCTCATAAATTTCGGGGTTGAGAAATTCTGAATTGAAGGCCCGTTCCATCACATTTTTCCTACTAGCAGAATTTCCAACTTTCTCACTCCTCTGGAAAGCAGCATTAGTGCAGCAGCAGCCATCTTGGATCCTGTCCGGAGCCAGTTCTGTGTCCTGGCTGGAGTCGATGTAGAGCAGCATGACCTCACTGTGACCCCTGGCCTCTTTACCCATAACCCCTTGCATCCGCCTGGCAGCGGAGAGGCAAACAGACCCTGAGACGGTTAACAGAGCGGATCCATAAAGGAACAGAACATCTGAATATTAACCCTTTATGGCGGAGATTTCATCAAATCAGTTCATATTAGGATTGTCTCTGTTGTTGTAATCAGTGACTGGTTAATGTTCCCTTCATTATGTTTGGTCTGAAATGAACATCCAGCACTTCAGAATGAATTACAAACTTGATCCATTTCATAAAATTAACACGCTACCTGATTGCACCTGAAATAGCTTTGAAAATGGGTAGGATGATATTTTTCTAAGCAAAATGTTTATTAATTACTTTGGTCGGTAAAAAGGATTAGTGCAAGGTCATTTTTTTTGTCTACCTGTCTGGCAGGTGAGCCAACAAGTTAACTGCAGACACTATGAGTACAGCAGTGAACTATAAGGTTTCTTCTGTTATCTCAATACCTTTGAAAATTAGTTTATGTGAAAAATAAGTGTTTTAGTGTTTATTTTATGAGTGAGAGGAAGGTGCAAACTGAGACAGACATGCTGCTAAATGTTTTCTGTGTTTTTACTGCAGAATGTTTTATTTGGAGAGTTAAAGCTGCGCTACGCAATTTCCGCACTTTGGTGCCACAAACGGCAGCAAGAGCTTAACTTTTTTAATTTTTGAGGACTTCATTACCCAGAAACCCTGTGTGGTGAGGTCAGTAAAGCGGTCTGTGCTGCTTTATATAAGGAAACCAAACGACCAGAGAGGAAAAGATCTAACGCTGGTGAGTCCAGTTTTCTCTTCCGGATCTACAGCGGCTCAGTCAGCGGGGACGAGACGCTCTGCTCTGCTGCCGCATCACTTCCTGCTGCCGCATCACTTCCTGTTTCCACTGAGGAGACGCTGCAGCTTTACATTAAAACATCACCCGGTGCAGCTTTAAACTTTAACTCCACTTCTCTGAAGCTATCGATGTCTGAGCTGCGGGACAGTTTCGATAAAAGAGAAGAAACAGCG
>NC_136010.1:2308799-2316299 GCF_048128805.1 Centroberyx gerrardi
CCAGTGGTCACTGTGCTGTCAGGAGACTTATTGTCAACATGACAGGGTTAACAACATGATGCATCGCTAGCTCTCTCTCTATGTGTGTGTGTGTGTGTGTGTGTGTGTTATATTGGTGATAGATGGTAGTAGCTAACAATGACAGAGTCCCTGATGTAAGTCCCTGCAGTGTTTCAGTCCAAAATCAGAAACTTCACAGCCTGAACAAACGGATGATAAAACAGAATGAACACAAAGGGAGGTGAAGGATATTTGGTAACTTCAGTCCTGCGTTGACAAAATGAAAACACTTTCAAAAACTGGATCGTCTATAATTTTAGAAATATTGAGTGATGAACTTCAGCTGATGATAGTTTCCCCAAAATGAATAAACAGCATTTCAGAATAGAATTGTTCACATGAAGTTGTTAGTGCAGTTCGTCCGGAGGGTCGGCCCGGCAGCGGCTGGACGTCCTGGAGGGAGAGCGACCCGACGAGGGGGGGTCCGGCTGCAGACCTCCGCTGCCCAGCCAGCTCCATGCTCAGGTCTCTTCTTCTTCTTCAGTTATTTTGAACTCCCGGTTCCCTCTCAAGCTGAAGTTCAGTGAAACTCGCCACATTTCCCAAAGGCTTGTCGCCGAAGAGCATTTTCTTTTCAAAATAAAAGCCCCGCGAGGCTGCCACAAAAAAACGCGGTTGTGCGGTGGTGAAATCTTTTCCTAATTAATGATTTAGCAAAATGTTTAAGGGGACAGCGTAGGCTATTTCATGACTGTCTTATGATTTGGGGATAGTGCTAACCGGGAGAGATGAAATATCAGAACAATAGAAGTCGCAGGAGATATCTCATCCTTCCCCTCCGTTTCTAGCCGATGTTTTCATACATTTTTTTTTTTACTGCTTGTTTTCATTCATTCATGCATACGCTTAATTATTCACACGTACAAAAAAAAAAATGCAATGGAAAAATAAAAGCTTCAGCGAGGAGAGATGCAGACCAATGTGGATTCTCTCCGGTCAGAAAATGTCAGGCTGATATTTACACCGACTTCACCTGTCACTCCGGAATCAACCGACCAATCAATAAACAAATCAACCGATCAGTCAACCTGCCTACCTATCTACGTATTGATCAGTCTATCTGTCAGAGAAATGTCATGCTGCACTGAACTGACTTCATCTGAGCTTTCCATCTCCTCCTCCACCTCCCTCTGCTTCCTCATGTCTCTCTCTCTCTCTCTCTCTCTCTCTTCGTCTCCTCCCAGTGATCAGAAACACATGTAGACACACACACACACACACACACACACACACACACACACACACACACACACACACACACACACAGTGCAGTGTGCAGAGGAATGCAGAGGAGGGAGAGCAGGTCAGAATCCTCTGCAGTGTTTTCTGTCCAGCGGCGGCGGCAGCTCACCGTTTCCCATGATTCACTGGGGCTCTGTCAGTGTTTTGGCTTCATCAGTACAGACAGTCTCTACAGACACTACAGACACTACAGTACATACTGTACAGTACAGCAGGGGAAGAAATATGAGTTTTTTCAGATGATATTTTTAACCCCGTTGATCTGATTTTTGCAGGCATTTTGGTCTTTTTCAGGCATTTTCAGAGGCAATTTAACTCTGAAATAATACATTTGCATTTCAAATTGGCAAATAAACTTGTAAATAAATTTGTAACTTATAACTTATAACTTCTTTTCCACTGCTGGAAACCTGTAAGCCTTCCAGACGCTCTGTCCATCTTCCACCACATGTTGAGTTTTTTAAAATATATTTTGATGGTCTGTGTTTTCTGTGATTTGTGTTTTTTCTACCTGGCTGCACAACAAATAAACAATAAAGTTATTGGTTGACTGATTGATTGATATTGGTTGTTTTGCAGTGTTTGTGTTGTCGGTGTTTTCTCCTCCTGCTTCAGGCTGTGAACTCGCTTGTTTCTGTTTTTCTTTCCCAGAATGCACTGGACAAAATCGCACGCTCACAGACTGCCAGACAGGAAGTGCGTCACGCTGCGTTCAGATTTCAGATTTCAGATTTCTGCAGCTGTTCAGTATCAGACTGTCAGATTCTGATTTCATTTAAAATCCCATCTCACCTGACTTTATATTCCTTTTTTTGTGTTTCCATATCTGTTTATTGTCACTACTTTTTTTTTTTTTGACAATGTTTAATGTGAAGCACATTGAGCTTACCTGTGTATGAAATGTGCTATAGAAATAAAATTGACTTGACTTGACAAATCATGTGTTTTGTATTTGTATTTCGCATTTTTGAAAATGTAACAACTGACTACAGGAAGTGAACCAGGACTTCTGCATCCACCTGCCACAGGGGACCCAAAGGTAATAACGCCTCGACCCATTTAGGGCCCTAAACCCTGGGTTAAGAAACACTGAATCAGACAAACTTATAAACTTTTATCTGTAGCAGTTTCCCATGCTGTGTGTTGTGTGTGTTTATGTTGCATGTTTGTGTGTCATGAATGTTCATGTAAATATGCGTGAGCGTGTTGTATGTTCATGTGTGTATCAATGCATCGCACTACTAGTGTGTGTGTGTGTGTGTGTGTGTGTGTGTGTGTGTGTGTGTGTGTTTGTTTGTTCATTGTTTGGGTCCAACCTGCATCATTAATCAGGAATGTGAGGCTCCTGTTACTGGGTCACAACAAGGGAGGGAGTGTGTGTGTGTGTGTGTGTGTGTGTATTACACTCTGACACCCCCCACACACACTCACACACACACACACACACACACACACACACACACACACCGTCACCTCTCTCACCCGGTCCTGTCTTCTCTCATCTGTGTCCATCACAGAGGCTGTTCCTGCTTTCTAATCCTGTTTTCTATATACAGAAACACATTCTGCAATCCAACCTGTCCTATAGAGAAAATAACACCAGCGTGACCTCTGACCTCTGACCCCTCTCTCTCCCTCTGCCCTGTCATTCCCCCTCTCACCCGGCTGATGAGACGGAGGAGCAGAGACAGACTGAGAGTGGATTCATTACTGAGAAAGAGAAAGTGGATTACCTGTATGGAGGCTGCCGCTCTGTAGAGTCCTGTAGAGAGAGAGAGAGAGAGAGAGAGAGAGGGAGAGAGAGAGAGGGAGAGAGGGACAGAGAGAGAGAGAGAGAGAGAGAGAGGGAGAGAGAGAGAGAGAGAGGGAGAGAGAGGGACAGAGAGAGATGTGTTAAGACAGAAGACCCAAGTCTCTCTACAAAGGTAACTGATGTGTTGCTGTTGTCTTTACATTCACACTCACACACACTCAAAATAACTAATCTATTACTTTCTCTGTATTTAATTTGTAACATTGGTTAGTTATAATCCCAACGGTTATCAAATTTCATTGGATGAAATGTTTGTCTCCGCCCCCGAGTGCAGGATGAGCCATCAACAGAAATGAGAGACGCTCTGTTCATTTTGAGCAACATCCAGCAACATCGACAAAAAGGTAAAAAAAAAAGAAGTTATTTTTTATTTCTTTAAAGGGTCTTTAAAGGGTCTCTGTGTAATTTCTGGTCCAGTGCTGGCCTCTATCGTTCAGCGTTGTCATGACAACAACACTCTGCCCTCCGCAGAGCGAGACCATCATCAGCATGGTGGGCAGGTTGGACTGTTTCACATCAACAACAATCGACTTTCTGTCAGGTTTTACCCAGTTAGACCATTGATAGAGTCTTAATGTGATCAGGATCCTGACATCACCACGACTCTTAAGGTCAGGAGTCGCTCTTCTCTGTGTGAAGTAACTCCACTTCCCTGGGCCGGTCCATTACAATTCCAGCTGTTTGGAGGATTATATACATGCCGAATTTACCAGAACACGCTATTCGTTAGTAATAAAGTCTCAAATTATATTTTCCAATGTGTGTTTTTTGCCGATAAGCAACGCAGAAACAAACTGCCATATTTTTGAAGGGACCTTGGTGTGGCAGGAGCCTTCAGCCTCGGCTGCTCCTGTGTTTCTGAATGCAGAAATCTGTTCACTTTGTTTCACTCTCTACCATCCAGGAACCTGCTGATATTTACTAGTCATGTTATGCTCCAGGAGAGCAGAGATATTAAACATTGCATCATCTTCATCACTGCAAAAAACGTCCATCTTAATGAGTCATTTAGTCTCATATTCAGCTTCAAATCTTATAACTCCACTTGTTTCCAATGCAGCTTCACTTGTTTCAGGAGTTTTCTAGAACAGAGTGTCAGTCTGTTGAAACCAGTCAGAATAAGGCAGATCACTGCACTGCTGTCAAGAAAATGACTCTTGATTCTACTAAATTCTTCAAACAAGTTGATTTGCATTGGAAACAAGTTAAATTATGAAACCACACTGGCAGATTTCTTCACTTGTTTTAAGAAAATTACAATTTTAGGACTCAATAAGAGACTAAATGACTTGTTAAGATGGAGATTTCTGCAGTGATCCCAGCAGCTGCTTCATCCACCGGACACACGGTGACATGTTTGTTCGTAACACCGGTGGCTGTCAAACCAGCAGCAGGAGCAGAAGGAGCAGAAGGAGCAGCAGAGCAGCGGGAGCAGAAGGAGTAGCGGGAGCAGAAGGAGCAGCAGAGCAGAAGGAGCAGAAGGAGCAGCGGGAGCAGAAGGAGTAGCAGGAGCAGCAGGAGCAGCAGGAGCAGAAGGAGCAGAAGGAGCAGAAGGAGCAGCGGGAGTAGCAGGAGCAGCAGGAGCAGCAGGAGCAGAAGGAGCAGAAGGAGCAGAAGGAGCAGCAGGAGCAGCAGGAGCAGAAGGAGCAGCAGGAGCAGAAGCAGGAGCAGAAGGAGCAGCAGGAGCAGAAGGAGCAGAAGGAGTAGCAGGAGCAGCAGGAGCAGCAGGAGCAGCAGCAGAGCAGAAGGAGCAGAAGGAGCAGAAGGAGCAGCAGGAGCAGCAGGAGCAGAAGGAGCAGCAGGAGCAGCAGGAGCAGCAGGAGCAGCAGCAGAGCAGAAGGAGCAGAAGGAGTAGCAGGAGCAGCAGGAGCAGAAGGAGCAGCAGGAGCAGCAGGAGCAGCAGGAGCAGAAGGAGCAGCAGGAGCAGCAGGAGCAGCAGGAGCAGCAGGAGCAGCAGGAGCAGAAGGAGCAGCAGGAGCAGCAGGAGCAGCAGGAGCAGCAGGAGCAGCAGGAGCAGAAGGAGCAGCAGGAGCAGCAGGAGCAGCAGGAGTCTCTGGAGGCTCAGAGACTCAGAGTCAGAATGACAGAATATAATAAAACAACGCAGCCGCTGCCGGCTTCACATAACAATTTCTCATTTTGATCTTCTTGCGGCCAACCTCTGGGTCTTAACCCAGCCGCTGAAAACATGGCACTATACACACACACACACACACACACACACACACACACACACACACACACACACACACTATAATAAATGACACTACACACACACACAGATAATACACGACACTGCACACAGCCTGGTGAGAGATTCCTCTCACGTTGATCTCAAATCCCTCGTGCGAGAATGAGCTGGGGAGAAGAAGAGGAGGAGGAGGGGGAGGAGGAGGAGGAGGAGGAGGAGGGGGGGGGGAGAATGAGCTGGGGAGAAGAAGAGGAGGAGGGGGAGGAGGAGGAGGAGGAGGAGGAGGAGGAGGAGGAGGGGAGGAGCAGGAGGAGACCGAAGGCACATTTACCATCTGTAATCAAAAGACCTGGATGTTGGACTGACGCCTCCTCGCTCTCCTCCTCCTCCTCCTCCCTTTCTCTCATTCCCTCTTTCTCTCTCTCTCTCTCTCTCTCTCTCTCTCGCTTCAATTTCCTTCCTTCTGTTGCAAGGTCTGACCAGCATACTGATGGCAGGATTATACACACACACACACATACACACACACACACACACACACACACACACGTATATATACACACACACATACACACACGCACTTGTCACAGAAGTAATGACTTTCTGCCTTCTCTCTCAATTCGCTCGGAGCTGCCAATTCCCACTGGGCCGGTGTACGTGTGTGTGTGTGTGTGTGTGTGTGTGTACATGTGTGTATGCTTGTGTATGTGTGTGTGTGAGAGAGAGTGGTGTGTGTGTGTCATAGAGAAAGAAAGAGAGAGAGAGAAAGAACAAGGGACACGAGGGAGGTAATACAACAACTCCAATTAGCTGGGCTGGTGGTCTGTTTGGGGGAGTCATTGTGTGTGCGTGCGTGTGTGTGTGTGTGTGTGTGTGTGTGTGTGTGTGTGTGTGTGTGTGTGTGTGTGTGTGTGTGTGTGTGCACTGGGACCACACAGAGGCTTTCATCCTTGCAGAATCCTAATCTGACAGACTACTGCAGCAGATTGACCGGCTGATGAGAAAAAGTCCCATCAGCACAGTAGAGTCTGCTCCACTGGCTTCTACTGAACTCTGTCTCTAATGTTTCTAATGTTTCTAATGTTTCTAATGTTTCTAATGTTCCCACAGTCCAGTTTCAAACCAGACTTCATCTAGACTCCTGTTCTGTTCTCTGACTCTACTTTAAAATAGAAACACACTACATTTTCTATTTAGATGCATAAATACATCGATTCCTACTGTAGGGAAAAGGATTATTTTAGATGCATATTTTTTCTTTATCCTAGAGAAACTGTATTGTTTCATGTTGATGAGCTAACCCTGAATATATTGGGTGATATTTAAATGAGTCTTTTCTTCAGGTAAAAAACAAATTAACTAGATCATGAATAAAAACATGAAGCATCTATGCTGTTTAATTTTGACCCAGAACACGATCATTAATTTCCCCAAACGAGAGCTTGAAAGTCGTCGAAAAAAGTCTTTGAATTCGATGTCCAAGTGAGTGGGAACCAGGGGCCGGATTCACAAAAACCTCTTAAGAAAAAAAATCTTCTTAAGTGCCATTTTTTTTCTTAACTTTAGTCTTAAGAAAAAAAAAATAGGGAAAAATGCTATTCTCAAAAACAGTTCTTAACTTTCTTCTTATGTTTCTTCCTAAGAAAAAACTTACGAATAAATGGTATTCTTGAAATGAAAGTTCTCAAATTTGTTCTTGATTTTTTTCTTAACTTTAAGACAGCCCTTCACCTGTCTTAAAATTCCTACAGTGAAAAGGTAAGCCTCTAATATCATATATTTAAACACATTTTAGACAAGTAGGTTATAGTTCAAAGTCTTCACAGGTTCCCCGACACCGAACATTAAGATGAACATTATTGTAAAGCTTTATTTGGTGTAGGGCCAGGTGCCTCTGTCTCATGTTTATTGAAAATAAGCCAGCAAATTTTACAGTTACCAACCAATGTTTAAACCTAGTTGTCCTAAATAGGTTTTTCCCCCAATTGTTTTGTAGATGAAGCACTTTGGGTTTCCTCCTAGCCTCAGTGGCAGTAAGCCTAAAGTTTATTAACCAGAATTAATTCAGGCCCCTATTTTGAGAAGTTCTTAAGTTGAAAAAATTAAAGAAATTTGTAAGAAATGAGACTGTTACTAAGAAAATATTAAGGAATTGCACTTAAGAGCCTTCTTAAGAACTTCCTAAAATGTCCTC
>NC_136010.1:2319640-2324640 GCF_048128805.1 Centroberyx gerrardi
TCCTGATGAAGAAGAACTGAAGTTTGATATGAGAAAATGTTCAGGATGTAAAACCTCAGCGGTAAACGTCAGGTTTTGGTGTCAGTCCCTCAGAATCAAAGAGCGAGGGCTTCTTTCTAGAGCCGCCATTTTGCACCGAGAGACGTTCAACAATCATTACAGGGAGAAATCCATCGTAGAAGAGGAGAGAGACCAGTTTCTCCACCACAGGAGCAGGAGAGAGACCAGAATGCACTGCAGGAGCAGGAGAGAGACCAGAATGCACTGCAGGAGCAGGAGAGAGACCAGAATGCACTGCAGGAGCAGGAGAGAGACCAGAATGCACTGCAGGAGCAGGAGAGAGACCAGCATGCACTGCAGCAGAGAGACAGGATGGGGTTGAGGAAGGAGGACGACTCCATTTCTACTGTCACTGTCTCTCTCTCTCTCTCTCTCTCTCTCTCTCTCTCTCTCTCTACATGTACAACCAACAGCTGAGTGCAACAAGTTCACACTCCTTCTCTGGTGGTTGTTGAAAGGCATTCTGGGAAACGTAGTAAATCACTGACTGCAGTAGAAGCAGACGAGGCAGGTGGAGGGAAAGCGGGTTCACCAAAAACAGAAAATTCCAACACTTCATCACTAAATAACTGCTGAGCTGAACTGATTCAGATTTCCTTGAAGAGAAGGCAGCAGTAGAAACAATAGAATATATTAAAATCTGCTGAGTGGAACGCACCAACAACACACACAGTGTTAATTAACACACACACACACACACACACACACACGGCTAATACACATGAATACACACATAACACTGCTTCATAAAGGGAATACTTGCAGGTGTGTTTGTGTTCATGTGAACCCGCTCAGTCGTGTGTTTGTGTGTTTTCACTCTGTGGCTCTATGTGGAAACTGAGAGAAAGCTTGTTCACCCGTGTGTGTGTGTGTGTGTGTGTGTGTGTGTGTGTGTGTGTGTTAGAGCGTAACAAAGCGTTGCTCCGGCAGACAGAAGATTCCCTGCTGTTCTTTACATCTCTACATGTGACCCTTCAACCCGACACACACACACACACACACACACAGACTGGACTCACATGCTGCCAACACACTGACCTTCTAAATGAATCACTATTAGAGAGAGAGAGGGAGAGAGAGAGAGAGAGAGAGAGAGAGAGAGAGAAAGAGAAAGAGAGAGAGAAGGAAAGCAACAAATGATGGGATTTGTAGCGATGACATCATCAGAAGTGTCAGCTGATCCCTCTCAGTCAAGGTCGATACCATGGCAACACAGCCTTGGTGACCTTTGAACTCATTACAGCCTGGAGCACACACACACACACACACACACACACACACACACACACGGGTGAACAAGCTTTCTCTTCAGTTTCCACAGTGAAAACATACAAACACACGAATGAGCGGGTTAATGCGCATTAACATTGTGAAAACAAACACACACATCAACACACACACACACACACACACACACACACACAAAAGCCTGCATGACAATGTGAACTATCTAAGTATCTGCCAGTTGTCTTTTCGTTGGTTTAACAAACTAAATATAGAAGAAGCTAAAATATCTTCAGACAGTCTGGAGTGTTATGACTCCTCAAGCCCCGGGTGTGTGTGTGTGTGTGTGTGTGTGTGTGTGTATGTCTGATGCACCCTATTGCCAACTAAACACCAACTAAACACTTCTCTAAAGGCTGGGGGAAACCCTGTCACACACACACACACACACACACACACACACACAGCATGCTCTATGTTCTCTCTCTGTGAAATTCAAATTCAGACGAGCTTTACTGGCATGAAACAACAGCATCTGTTGCCAAAGCAAAACATGAGAATTAATAAGCGGGACAAAAGCGACCGCATGTGATCCTGCAGTTCATCAGTTATCAGCCTGTCAGTGACAGAACAGAAAATCAATAGAACGATCCAAATAAATCAACATTAAAAGGATTTCTTGTTGCCTCGGGATACAAAGCAAAAATATTCCAAAACCAATGAGAGAGATTCCACAAGCAGGAGACATTTTCTCTACAGACACTCAGGCTCTGTCCGCATCACTTCCTCCGCCCGTCCCTGAGCGGGACACCGGGGCCGGACGCTTCACGCCGGTTCCACCAAGCGGCAGCTTTCCACCGCCGCCATTTTTAAAAGGTTGTTGTTTACGTAAGGGATAACGCCCGACGAGGTGTCCATTATCAGGAAGTAATGGACGACGGGGAGAGAGAATAAAACCTTCTCTCTCTCTGAATTTTGTTTTTTTCATGTGCTTTTGTTTGTGTTTTGCGTTCTGCTGATGGGCAGAAGCAGTGCGATCTAACGCCGTTTCCCCGGCTGATGCTTCTGGATGGATTTGAAAGATGGCGAGGTCAATAAACAGCTTTTTAAAATTCAATTCTCTCTCTCCCTTTCTCTCTCTGTCTGTCTCTCTCTCTCTCTCCTCTTTAGAGGCCCTGTCATGTCCTGACACACAGAATGGCCATCAGTCAGACCACACACACACACACACACACACACACACACACAATTGAACGAACGCTGCTACACACTTAAAATCCTACTGTCAACAGTCTTTAAACCCGATTAACACAAACCTTTATTCACTGTGAGGATTTTGGAAATTCCCAACAAGCAACAGTTCAGTCTGTTCTTGACTTCCCCTTAAATTTCCCCTTAAGTAGCTTCAAAGTTAGAAAAATAATTTATTCCATACTGAACTTCAGTGTCTCCTCCAGATCTCTGCTGTTCCAACTCTTCACTGAAGCTCCAGCTGCTGATACTGAGAGAAATATTCAAACCAAGAAGCTGCAACATCACAGCAAATGGAAATAAAAAATCTAGATGTCTTGTGCTTAATTTTCTCCACATTTCCTGTAATTCAGCCTGACATGTTTGGTGTCCTTGGAAACCTTGGGATCTGGACTAGAATCTAAAATAGAAGTTTTGTGGGTTTGAACAAAGCTTGTTCCACACAACATGAGTTTGGAAATGATCGACCCGCCGGCGGGACGGCAGACTGGAAGAGGTCTGATCATGTTCTCTGTAAATCACAACAAACTGGAACACATTTCTTCAGTTTGGGTCCAGGGTTGAAAGAGCAGAAAGAGTTCTAGTCCAAAATGCTTCAAATCCACTTTGAAAAAATCTCGTTATTCAGGTTCATCAATAAATGGATCGGTCTGTAAGAGTTATCAGTTCTCTATCTGGTTGGAGGAGGGGTGATGTCATCGTTACCAGAGCGCGTCTCTGATTTTAGTCCAGACTAAATCTGCCATGTCAGTCATTTTTTAGATTTATTATTATTATTATTATTATTTATTATTATTTATTTGTGCCGTTTAAAACTATCCTTACAGTTTCTATGAACTAAACCAGCACTTTATCATTTTGTTTTTTAAGGAAAAAGTCAGTAAATGAGTTTTTAAGTAACTTAAGCAATTTGCAGTACCGCTTTTAAAGTTTTAGTTTAGTTAAAGTTGCTTTTTTTTCTTTTTAATAATTATCAAGATAATATTGTATATGAGATAATTTTGGTCAAGATAATCCAACTATGACATTTCCATATTGCCACTCCGGACTTCAATTCACCTTCTGCCCTTTCAAAATAAAAGTCTGTACACTCCCGCACAGCGTCTTCACTTACAAGGCTTTTATTTCAAGACACAACATTTCAGTCAGGTGACCTTCATCCGGTTGACTGAAACATGAAAATAAAACCTTGTAAGTGAAGACAGTCTTCAGGTTTTGGGGTTTATCTTTCTCCTCCGACACACCTGGCACAGACATTCGGTTGAGAAAAGATTATCCTTTTAGAACTTTACCTTTTTAGAAATGACCATCGTTTGATTTAACGTGTGCTGTCAGTCACTTTGTGAATCAAGAGCAGGTTTTATTTTCAAATGCTGGATATTTCTTTTTGGAGCTCAGGAGTCCTGTTCCAGACCCAAACCTGTGTGGGAAGTTAAAGTAATAACAGTGTGAAGTGTGTTTGGTGTTGGGACTCGCCTGTCAGTCAAACCTCAGCGGCGGCTCTGTGCTCGGGTCTGTTCTGTCTGTTGTTCTGTGATAAGACCCGATGAATTTCCTCTGATGGTTTGGCAAAACAAGACAGAGTTTAATTTCTGCAGCCCGAAACCATTTCTGCCAACAGCTGTGAGAGTGTGTGAGGTGTGTGTGTGTGTGTGTGTGTGTGTGTGTTAATATTTGAAGAGTTGGGGTCAGTGAATGTTTACATTCCAGCGGGCAAAGTAGCCACTATTCTATCAGCCACATTCACCCTGCTGTGTGTGTGTGTATGTGTGTGTGTGTGTGTGTGTGTGTGTGTGTGTGTGTGTGTGTGTGTGAGAGAGAGAGAGAGAGAGAGAGACATGGTGAAAGCCCAGTGACCAAATCCTAATAGTTTCAGTCAATAGAGCCTCAGCCAACCTGACCGCTGCAGCTCTGAGTCCCAAAACCAACACACACACACACACACACACACACACACACACACACACACACACACACACACACCCCTACACACACACGTCAGTCGTTACAAAACAATATAACACCACTCCTGTGCCGAGGGAAGTTGCGTCAAACATCCGCACCACGTCAAACACACCAGCAGAGAACATGCAACTCTTTCACCAGTTCAACACTCCCAGTATTCCCAGTTGATTTACCAGTCTGGACCAGCAGACCAGGACAGAAACCAGTTCAACAGGAAACTAGGAACCGACTTCATCTGCTAATGACAGAGCATCGTAACATATCACATAAAATCTCATAAGGTGAAATGAACACAAACTCTGAAACCCAGGATTAAAGTCAATAGGTTTAAAGGAAAAACTAAACTAAGATTTAAAAGAAGGTTTAAACTTAAAGTGCTTAGTTTTACGCTAGGTGCAACAGAATGTATTGATGAACCATGATCTGATCTGATTTAAAATCAATCCTGGTTGGAGAGTCAGACACAAGAAAAAAGGTATTTCTGCACACTGTGGAGACGA
>NC_136010.1:2329640-2352140 GCF_048128805.1 Centroberyx gerrardi
CTCCTCCTTGGTTCCGGCGCACAGCTTGACAAAGGCTTGACAACGACGTTAGTCCCGCCCGTGGCGCTGATTGGCTAATCGTTAGTCCCCCCCGGCGCTCATCGGACCGATCATTTTTCAACCGAGAAACCGCTGTTTCATGTCACGATGCCAGACCAGAAGCAGTCAGCTCGGTGGAGTGGGCGGAGTCAAAGGTCTGGACCCAGGCAAACGTAAACCTGCTGCATGTCCTGAAGATACAGATGAGGAAAACAAGGTTTAACAGCATGTTGGTGATCGTGTGTCTGGGTGCGAGACATCAGCTGACAAACACACCAGGAGCAACATGGTCGTCATGAAATGAGCACGAACTCTGAAACTCAGATTTATGTGCTGTGAACACAAATTATGTGAAAATTACATTCCTCCACCACAAACTGGGTTCTGTGACAAAAACATGAACTGGACATTTTCAGCTAAAGGTTGACTAACGGTTCAGTTTGGGAAACTAAACCAACTTTGCTAAAGCTGAAATAAGCACAATTTTCTGACCACTAGAGGGCGACAGAAACCACAACACAGTTGTAAATAAAGCACAGCAAAGCCACGGCACTACAGAGGCCTACTAAGAACAAATATTGCAAAGCAGCGTGCATAAATGCTAACAGCTAAGCTAACCGTACCTGCTGAGAAGTCTCACAGGTTACCAGTCTCACTTTGACAGATCTTTCTCCTGCTGAAGGTCACATGACCCACAATGACAAGTGAAGAGGCAGGTAGCAAGTTCACTAGTTTAACAAGTTCACTAGTTTAACAAGTTCACTAGTTTAACAAGTTCACTAGTTTAACAGTTTACTAGTTTAACAAGTTTACTAGTTTAACAAGTTCACTAGTTTAACAAGTTTACTAGTTTAACAAGTTTACTAGTTTAACAAGTTCACTAGTTTAACAGTTTACTAGTTTAACAAGTTTACTAGTTTAACAGTTTACTAGTTTAACAAGTTCACTAGTTTAACAGTTCACTAGTTTAACAAGTTTACTAGTTTAACAAGTTCACTAGTTTAACAGTTTACTAGTTTAACAAGTTCACTAGTTTAACAGTTCACTAGTTTAACAAGTTTACTAGTTTAACAAGTTCACTAGTTTAACAGTTTACTAGTTTAACAAGTTTACTAGTTTAACAAGTTCACTAGTTTAACAGTTTACTAGTTTAACAAGTTCACTAGTTTAACAGTTCACTAGTTTAACAAGTTTACTAGTTTAACAAGTTCACTAGTTTAACAGTTTACTAGTTTAACAAGTTTACTAGTTTAACAAGTTTACTAGTTCAACAAGTTCACTAGTTTAACAGTTTACTAGTTTATCAAGTTTACTAGTTTAACAAGTTTACTAGTTCAACAAGTTCGCTAGTTTAACAGTTTACTAGTTTATCAAGTTTACTAGTTTATCAAGTTTACTAGTTCAACAAGTTCGCTAGTTTAACAGTTTACTAGTTTATCAAGTTTACTAGTTTATCAAGTTTACTAGTTTAACAAGTTTACTAGTTCAACAAGTTTACTAGTATAACAGTTTACTAGTTCAACAAGTTTACTAGTTTAACAGTTTACTAGTTCAACAAGTTTACTAGTTCAACAAGTTCACTAGTTTAACAGTTTACTGGTTTAACAAGTTTACTAGTTCAACAAGTTCACTAGTTTAACAGTTTACTGGTTTAACAAGTTTACTAGTTCAACAAGTTTACTAGTATAACAGTTTACTAGTTTAACAGTTTACTAGTTCAACAAGTTTACTAGTTCAACAAGTTCACTAGTTTAACAGTTTACTGGTTTAACAAGTTTACTAGTTCAACAAGTTTACTAGTATAACAGTTTACTAGTTCAACAAGTTTACTAGTTTAACAGTTTACTAGTTTACTAGTTTAACAAGTTTACTGGTTTAACAAGTTTACTAGTTCAACAAGTTTACTAGTTTAACAAGTTTACTAGTTTAACAGTTTACTAGTTCAACAAGTTTACTGGTTTAACAAGTTTACTAGTTCAACAAGTTTACTAGTTCAACAAGTTTACTAGTTTAACAGTTTACTAGTTTAACAGTTTACTAGTTCAACAAGTTTACTAGTTTAACAAGTTTACTAGTTTAACAGTTTACTAGTTCAACAAGTTTACCAGTTTAACAGTTTACTAGTTCAACAAGTTTACTGGTTTAATAAGTTTACCAGTTTAACAGTTTACTAGTTTAACAAGTTTACTAGTTCAACAAGTTTACCAGTTTACTAGTTTAACAAGTTTACTAGTTCAACAAGTTTACTAGTTTAACAGTTTACTGGTTTAACAAGTTTACTAGTTCAACAAGTTTACTGGTTTAATAAGTTTACTAGTTTAACAGTTTACTAGTTTAACAGTTTACTAGTTCAACAAGTTTACTAGTTTAACAAGTTTACTCATTTAACAAGTTTACTAGTTTAATAAGTTTACTAGTTTAACAGTTTACTCGTTTAACAAGTTTACTAGTTTAACAAGTTTACTCGTTTAACAAGTTTACTAGTTTAATAAGTTTACTAGTTTAACAGTTTACTAGTTCAACAAGTTTACTAGTTCAACAAGTTTACCAGTTTAACAGTTTACTAGTTCAACAAGTTTACTGGTTTAATAAGTTTACCAGTTTAACAGTTTACTAGTTCAACAAGTTTACTGGTTTAACAAGTTCACTAGTTTAACAAGTCCACTAGTTTAACAGTTTACTAGTTCAACAAGTTCACTAGTTTAACAAGTTCACTAGTTTAACAGTTTACTAGTTCAACAAGTTTACTGGTTTAACAAGTTCACTAGTTTAACAAGTCCACTAGTTTAACAGTTTACTACTTCAACAAGTTCACTAGTTTAACAAGTTCACTAGTTTAACAAGTTTACTAGTTTAACAGTTTACTAGTTCAACAAGTTTACTGGTTTAACAAGTTCACTAGTTTAACAGTTTACTAGTTCAACAAGTTTACTGGTTTAACAAGTTCACTAGTTTAACAAGTCCACTAGTTTAACAGTTTACTAGTTCAACAAGTTCACTAGTTTAACAAGTTCACTAGTTTAACAAGTTTACTAGTTTAACAGTTTACTAGTTCAACAAGTTTACTCGCTCACTTCATCATTTCCGCCAACTTCTGTCAGGAATGGGAGGGGGAGAGCGCCGCTTTTAAACAGCGAGGGAGACAAGCTAGTTTTAAAAAAATGAGAATCAGCAGTGGGAGGAGCTTCGTTCACTAAAACTTTCAAAAATAAAAATTTGACTCACAGTAGAAATTTCCTTCCTACAAGCTGGGAATTGAACTCCGGTCTCCGACACTGAAGTGAAACTCACGGTCCGTCCAGCAGCCGACCACAACACCCTGACTGTCACTGAGACTCTGCTGCCTGTTACAGTCCTGTCTGCTTCAGGGACCCGTCTCCTGCTGGGAAAACTGAGCTTTAACACTTTACCACCAACACGTAATTTGATGCTAACAAGTCGAGTTCATTTCATTTCATGTGTTTGTGTGAGATCAGGTTGCACCAGAAACCTCCTTCTTCTTCTTCTTCTCCTTATTTCCAATGTAAAGTTGCTGCTGCTGCTGCTCCTGACAGCGCTGGAGCTTTGCATGTTTTTGCTGCTCAGAGCGCTACAAGTTCAAAGTATTTCAACTGTTAACATCACACTTGAAATGGCGTTTCAACAGTCTCATAGCAACGAGAGCCACAGCCAGCATCTGTTTACTGCTGCAAGCTGGGAAAAAGAGGAGCCTTTGCTATGTGAAGCTAAAGGCTGATAGCTGGTCAGTTTGTCTGAAGCTTGTTTCATATAAAAGGTCAAATAAAGCACTTCTCTGCTCTATATTGTCAAAAACACACCAGAGTAACACAAATCCACACAAACATGCCCACAGTGTTCGAGTCTGTAATGAGCTGGAAAGGTTGGTTGTAGTGACCTGGTTGATGTACCGCATGAAAAGTAATGAATAAACTTTGAATTGTTCAGGTTCAAGTATTTTGCAAGGGAGATGAAAGACACAGAGGAAGAGACAGAGAGAGAGAGAGAGAGAGAGAGAGAGAGAGAGAAAACACAAGCAAAAGGGATTTAAGTCAGAACAAATCAAGAGTCCAGTATCAATTTAATATCTTAAAGAAAACTAAATATCTAGGACTTTTCAATGCAATATGGTTTTAATAGGATAAAAACTTGGTAAGAGCATCATGAGTTTGATTTCTATAATCAGTTTCAACTTCAATAAATTCAATCATTCCATACAAATTCAGAAAACAGAATTTAAATTCAGTCGTCCGCTGGAACAAATCTCATCACTTTCAATCTAAGTCATTTACACAAACACAAGATCTCAAGTCAAGACTTTAGAAACCTTTTCAAGTCATCAAAGTACAAGTCAGAGTCAAGTCCCAAGTCACCAGAACCCAAGTCAAGTCAAGTCTCAAGTCTTCTCTTCATGCAGCAAGTCAAGTCTCAAGCTATTCAAACTGACTCGAGTGTCACTAATAAACAAAATATCTGTAAAAGCTTTGTGTTTCAGTGTGTTTCAGTGTGTTTCAGTGTGTTTTAGTGTGTTTTAGTGTGTTTCAGTGTGTTTCAGTGTGTTTTAGTGTGTTTCAGTGTGTTTTAGTGGTTCATACATTTTGCATTGTGACAACCTCTTCTCTTAATATACAGCTTAATATTCTGCAGGCAAGAACTGCTGCCTTTCTCACCGTGCTTGGGTGTGGATGGTCGGGGGAGTTTAATATGCGAAACACTTCATATTGATTTTCATTGGCTTTCCTCTGGGCCACTGTGGACGGCAACGCAGCGGTAAAGTGTCTCTGCCATGGGAACTTTAGGAACTTTATGATGCCGCGTCCGATCTGTGTTTTTGTCACAGAATCCAATTTGTGGTGGAGGAACAGAATTTTCACATAATTAATTCTTGGAGTGGGAGGCGGTGCAGTTTCTGACCACACACAGATACGCTCCACATGTCTGATCTTATTCATTTTGTCTGTTAATTTAGTCAAATAAATGCAGCCTTCTACTTTAAAATGCACAGAGCCTTTTGTTTATTTCGTGGATGTGAGTCAGAGCTGCTGCCAGGTAGAAACCACCAGGACAAACTGTGTTTCTGACCGAGCTACACTTCCTCTATAAACAGTGAGGCTGAAGGAGAAACTGGAGGCTGCTGATGGATTTATCCACTCTGCCTGCTCAGCAGAGAGTTCTTACTTCTTACCAAAACTTCATTTCACAGCAGAATGTTTTGTTTTGGTGGCACATCCGCAGCCATTCTGATCCCAGTCATGGTCCAATTAAAACCATTCATCTAATTTAGATAATATGATAAAACATCGTCTCTAAACACCGGGCCTTTACTAGTTAGTGCTGTGTGAGGAAAACTGAGCTGAATTCCTGTTTTGTTAATTTACTACAACTACTACTGTCATTACTACTACTACTACTACTACTACTACTACTACTACTACTACTACTACTACTACTACTACTACTACTGCTACTAGTAGTACTACTACTACTATTACTGCTACTGCTACTAGTACAGCTAAATTAAATAAAAGATAATATTAATGTCTATTAACTGAAGGTGAGCAGATCAGCAGATGAAACACAGTGACTGAATCTCAGGGAACAAAGAGTTTCCACTGCAGGAAACAAAAGCAGCTAACCCATAGACAACACAGCTGTGTGTGTGTGTGTGTGTGTGTATCTGTGTGTGTGTAACGCAGACCAACAGGACAGCAGAGGAATGGTACCATCTGGAAATATGCCCAAGTGACTAAATACACACACGCACACGCGCACACACACACGCAGCCCTCCTGGGTCGGTGAGCAGTAAAGCATCCTGGGAAAACTGTTGTCCAGCTGCTGCAGCAGCCTGCCGCAGCCTGAGGGCTTTAACAGAAGAAATCCACATTAAATCAACGACAGGCTTCACAATTATTTACTCAACAGTCTCTAATGCAACGTTTTCTCTGCAGCTCGGCTCTTCCCAGCATGCACTGCAGCAGTCTGCTGTTTTAACGCATCGTCAAATTTTTTTTCTTCTTTTATAAAATGACAGACTGCAGTTTTCTGATGTCATTGTCGTTTTGGCCACTGTAAGCGGTCAAATGAACGTTCTCGTCAAATACAAAATCATCACAACCTTTTTTTCCACCTGCCTGTTTCACCTGTACTTCTATTTTACTGAAACATTTCACACTGCCTGAATTTATTAAAGCTGCTGCCAGGAGTTTCAGCTGCAGGAATCACAAACACGCTTCACAAAACCTGGAAGTTTCAGCATGTCATGCTGCAACACGCTGCTGCAACATGCTGCTGCAACATGCTGCAGCTGCAACACGCTGCTGCAACACGCTGCTGCAACATGCTGCTTCAACATGCTGCTGCTGCTTCAACACGCTGCTTCAACACGCTGCTGCAACATGCTGCTGCAACACTCAATAGCTGCAACACGCTGTTGCAGCGAGTTGCAGCAGCATGTTGCAGCAGCGTGTTGCAGCTGCAGCATGTTGCAGCAGCATGTTGCAGCTGCAGCATGTTGCAGCAGTATGTTGCAGCAGCGTGTTGAAGCAGCAGCAGCATGTTGAAGCAGCATGTTGCAGCAGCGTGTTGCAGCAGCGTGTTGCAGCTGCAGCATGTTGCAGCAGCGTGTTGCAGCTGCAGCATGTTGCAGCAGCATGTTGCAGCTGCAGCATGTTGCAGCAGTATGTTGCAGCAGCGTGTTGCAGCTGCAGCTTGTTGCAGCAGCATGTTGCAGCAGTATGTTGCAGCAGCGTGTTGCAGCTGCAGCTTGTTGCAGCAGCGTGTTGCAGCAGCGTGTTGCAGCAGCATGTTGCAGCAGCATGTTGCAGCAGCGTGTTGCAGTAGCGTGTTGCAGCAGCATGTTGCAGCAGCATGTTGCAGCAGCGTGTTGCAGCTGCAGCTTGTTGCAGCAGCATGTTGCAGCAGCGTGTTGCAGCTGCAGCATGTTGCAGCAGCATGTTGCAGCAGCGTGTTGCAGCAGCGTGTTGCAGCAGCATGTTGCAGCAGCATGTTGCAGCAGTGTGTTGCAGCAGCGTGTTGCAGCAGCGTGTTGAAGCAGCAGCAGCGTGTTGCAGCAGCTGCAGTGAAGGAAACGGCTGCAGATCTGATCGACTCTTCAGACACAAACAGACAGAACAGAAGTGCAGGTGGAGCTGAGCTGTAACTCCCCACCTGACTTCAATAAGATCAAACAGAATAGATCAGAGCCAGATTCAATACTTCAGCTCTTCAATTTAGGTAGAAAATTCAATTTGGATAGAAATCTTATTTACTATGTGTGTTGATTTTCTCTTCGGACTCCCAGCGGAACCTGAAGCTGTCGATACCATTGACAAAAAGACAAAAGCATCTGCGTGTCTAAGTGTCTAACAGAGTCTGTTAAAATCACTCTGCTACAAATACTGTCATCACTTTCATTCCAAAACTCTCTTCTGACTCCAGCAGACAGACCTGTGAGGTGTTTGTAATGTTGGTAAGTTCAGGACAGGATAAACACACACTGACATGCCTTTACATGCAACTGCCATTTAAAGTTACAGGTATGGTGGTTATTATTAGAGCGGTGACAGGCTAAAGGTTAGAGAAGCTGGTTTGAGAAAGGCAGGTTGCCAGTTTGAAACCCCCAGACCGGCTGGGAAAGTGAACAAGTAATTTCATAGTAGGATTATCTTGTGGCGCGCCTGACGCTCCTCTGCCTTCCAGAGGCTGAACCGGTTTCAGAGGAGAAAGAGACTGACAGCAGGAAACAGAACGAGAGGCTGAAACTGAGCATGCTCAGGATTTAGAGGGAAACGGAGATCATGAAGTTCCTGGATGGGAGCAAACATCGCAGCGGGGATGTTTTCCAAAGGGTTGGTGACCGAATGAAGGAAGAGGGTGATGTGCGTTTGTCTGAACAAGTTCACAACCACTGGAAGACGTTAAAAAGCAGAGCTGCCGCAAACAAGCAGAACAACACTAGCAGCTGTAATCCTCTTCCCATGAATCGAACTTTGCATGTAAACAGGAATATGAATGTAATAGTTCTATAAGCAACACATGGAAACAGCTTAATCTGAATATTGTGTTATTTAGAATAAGGCCAATAGTCAGATTGTTTGCGGCTGTATACTGTGACAGCTGTGTATCATTGGTGCAGGGAAAGACAAACACACTGCAGTGTTCTCATTATGTAGTTCAGGGTCTCAAACCCACAACACTGGAGGGTCCTAACTGTTTTCTGGTCAGTTTGAGCTGAAGGACCTGAAGATGAAACGTGTCTCCGTGTCTCTTCAGGTCGATGAGCAGCCATCTTGCTGCAGATCTGCTTTCTCACAGTCTCTGTTCTGCTGCTGCAACACAATGACAGGAAAACACTGCAGATAGACATCTAAACAGTGTGTGTGTGTGTGTGTGTGTGTGTGTGTGTGTGTGTGTGTGTGATGAATGAGTGTGCTCCCCGCCCTGCAGGGTAATTCATTTCTCAACCAGAACAACACTTACTGTCAGAGAGAACAGGATTAATAGAGGACCACAGCCTACACACACACACACACACACACACACGCACACACACACATACACCCCCAGATGCATACACACACACACACACACACACACACACACACACATACAGATGCATACACACACACACACACACACAGACGCACGTACACAGAGAACCAGACTGTCATCTGAGACCAAAATTCCTGTGGTGTTACAGGAAATGATGTCATCAGGCTTCTGGCTGTAAGGGATGACACCATGATGACATCACCCCAGGAGGACCAATGAGATCAGCCGACCTTCAGAGGCCCTGACATAATAATAATAAATAATATATTTATTTATACAGCACTTCAACACAAAGTTACAAAGTGCTTCACAAAGGACAAGACAGTAAAAGTAGAGAATACAATGAAAAAATATATATACACACATATATATATATATGCAGTTATTATTAGTAGCAGTAGCAGTAGTAGTAGCAGTAGCAGTAGTAGTACTAGTACTACTGCTACTACTAGTCTAGTAGTAGCAGTAGCAGTAGTACTAGTAGTAGTAGTAGCAGTAGAACTAGTAGTAGTAGCACTAGTAGTAGCAGTAGCAGTAGTACTAGTAGTAGTAGAAGTAGCAGTAGCAGTGGTAGCAGTAGCAGTAGTACTAGTAGGAGTAGTAGTAGTAGTAGCAGTAGCAGTGGTAGCAGTAGCAGTAGTACTAGTAGGAGTAGTAGTAGTAGTAGCAGTAGCAGTGGTAGCAGTAGCAGTAGTACTAGTAGTAGTAGAAGTAGCAGTACCAGTAGTAGTAGTAGAAGTAGTAGTAGCAGTAGTACTAATAGTAGTAGTAGTAGAAGTAGCAGTGGTAGCAGTAGCAGTAGTACTAGTAGTAGTAGTAGTAGTAGCAGTAGCAGTAGTACTAGTAGTAGTAGTAGTAGTAGTAGTAGTAGTAGTAGCACTAGTAGTAGCAGTAGTACTACTATTACTAGTAGTAGTAGTAGTAGTAGTAGAAGTAGCAGTGGTAGCAGTAGCAGCAGTAGTAGTAGCAGTAGCAGTAGTACTAGTAGTAGTAGTAGTAGTAGTAGTAGCACTAGTAGTAGTAGTAGTAGTAGTTGTAGCAGTAGCAGTAGTACTAGTAGTAGTAGTAGTAGTAGCAGTAGCAGTAGTAGTAGCACTAGTAGTAGCAGTAGTAGTAGTTGTAGCAGTAGCAGTAGTACTAGTAGTAGCAGTAGCAGTAGTACTAGTAGTAGTAGAAGTAGCAGTAGCAGTGGTAGCAGTAGCAGTAGTACTAGTAGTAGTAGTAAAAGTAGCAGTAGCAGTAGTACTAGTAGTAGTAGTAGTAGTAGTAGCAGTAGCAGTAGCAGTAGTACTAGTAGTAGTAGTAGTAGTAGTAGTAGTATCAGTATCAGTAGTAGTAGTAGTAGTAGCAGTAGCAGTAGTTTTAACACTTTGTGTCCAGAGTTACAAAATGCTTCACAGGAATACAAGAGAAGTAGCTGATAGGCCTACTAGCAGGAGGAAAGGATACATGACAAAGTAAAATACCTAATACAAAATTAAAAAGCAACAGAATATGATGATAAATAAGCAACATTCCCAAAAACACATAACAAGTAAAAGCAAGTCTAAAAAAGTGATTCAAGTGTGTCTAAACATTCAGAAACAGGTTGATCTGCTGTCCTGTTCCTGTCTGCAGCAGGTCAGCAGATCCAGAGTGATGTGATGCTGCGTCACAGAGCGGCACTGTGGGACATTAACTTGATTTGATTTGATTGGCTGGTCATGGGACACATCCACACATCAAGCTGCAGTCTGAATATAACAAACACATTCCCAAACTAACTATCAAACAAACTAACTATCACACAGACGAAAATTAGTTTCCAAATCCAAATCACAAAACAACTCCCACCACCCAGATGTTATTTTAGATGCTACAGATTAGTCAGGTTTTTTTTTAGTCCACCAGACACTTTGGCACGTAAACCATCATCATTTGGACGTCTGTTGTTGACAGAAGCTGGTGAAGTTTGAGGTTCAGTCAAAAGTTGGAAAGTAGATCATTACTTTTCTTAACAGATCCACAGAGAGGCGGGACTGTCTCTTGCCATCAGCTCACACACCCGTCCCAACACACATACTCCCATCCAAACCATCAGTGAACCAAAATCTATTTAGCACTAATGTTAGCCTCGCTGTCTCTGCCGCCAACAGGCTGGGAAATAGGAAGAATGAATAACTTTGTAATATGTAATAAAGGCATAAACAGAGAGACTGGTAGGCTGGCCTGAACAATTCGAATATTCGGGTATTCGTTTGTTGGTATTCGCATCTCAAGTCAGTATTCTGAAGTTTTGTTAGTAGCCTAAACTACAATACATTTCATCAGCAAATGTCTGTATTTTAGAACCTGCAAACTTTCTACTACTAAAATAACAGAAACAAAACAAAGAGCTTATGCTGCGTAGAGAGAGAGGAGAATCTCAACTCCGTTTCTTTGTTTAGTTGCAGGAGACGGACTTTGTGGTCGTTAGCCACTTAGCTGCTAGCCAACCACAGGAAGGCTTCGGACTGCACTTCTGCTTTGACTCCCTATAGCAAACATGCTTAACATTATCAAACGTTAATAATATTGTTTTTTTTAACAGTGTTTTTAATAATGAGTATTCGGAAACGCCAAAGAGTATTCGAAGCCTGTAAAATGGTATTTGGGCCAGCGCTAAAGACAGGTTAGCATGGCTAGCAAGTTAGCTTAGCTACAAGTACCTGGATGGTCTGTGTGGATCTGTATGGTGTCAGATATTATGGTTCCCTGTGTGTAACCCCCCCGCCCCCCTCTCTCTCTCTTTCTGTCACTGTCTCTCTCTCTCTCCCATACAAACACACACACACACACACACACACACACACACACACACACACACGACCCCCCCAACCCCAGCCTTCAGAGGAAGCTTGTTTCTATTCAATGAGCTGCAAATTAGACTGACCCGTTCCTGCAACCCCCAACCCACACACACACACACACAAACACACACACACACACACACACACAGAATCCTAGCATGTTCTATACCCTCTCTCTCTCTCTCGGCTCGCTCCCCCTCTTTCTTTTCACTTTGCATCCTCTTTTTAGAGGCCCTGTCATGTCCTGACACACAGAATGGCCATCAGTCAGACCACACACACACACACACACACACACACACACACACACACACACACAAAGGAACGCTGAAAGAGGCACACCAGCAGACGGACATGGGAAAGGAGGGGGAGAGGGTCATTAACTCTACAAAAGAGGCAGAACACATTAGAATGGTTAAAATAGCAGCTGATGGATGGAGGGAGGGAGGGTGAATACGGAGGGTGTCCAGATAGAAGAAGGGATAGATGGATGGATGGGTGGAGGGATAGATGGATGATTGGATAGATAGATTGGCAAATGGGTGAAAGGCTGAATGTATGGAGAAATAGACTTTTGGTGGAGGAATAGATGAGCGGATGATGCATAGATACAGTTTTATTTTATTTTATTTAATCTTTATTTAACCAAGAAGTCCCACTGAGATTAAAAACTTCTTTGTCAAGGGAGACCAGGCCGAGAAACAAACAGTTTCAGACAGACAACAAATAAAAGTTGAGAAAGTTGTTAATTAAAAACCAATGACATTCCAATGAATTAGCCTCCAATTCTGCATTTATTTCAGTTTTAAGTCATTCAGGAGCATTTTGCAGAAAACATAAACGGCCATTTTCCAAGCTCTGTACGTACATTTGGGACAGAAAGCGTAGAAACATCAGGAGGAGGGATGGATGGAGAGATGGAAGAGAAGTTTATTATCCGACTGCCCGGACTTTCCCACCTTTCCACCCAGAACTGATGGGATTCTGCGGGGAAAGCGGAGTGGAAGGACCGCAAACAGGCCGAGAGCCTCGGTTTGAACAAACACTATGAATCATCTGCTGGATGTAAAACCCGAGGCTCTGTGTCATGTTCAGGTCGTTTCAGAACAATTTAAGGCCCAAGCGGTGAACTGCAGGCAGGAGATTTGAAGCTTTAACACCAAGACACTTTGACGGGATGGGTGAAATATTTTATCATGACAGATATTCTGTAACCTGGTAGATAGTCTCTCTAGTCTTTGTAGTTCTTTGTAATTCTCTGTTTTCCTGATCCATGTCTCAAAATGAACTTGACTTGTTAACACCAAATTACATGTTGGTGGTGAAGTGTTAAAGCTCAGTTTTCCCAGCAGGAAGCCGTTCCCTGAAGCAGACAGGACTGTAACCTTGTAGGAAGGAAATTTCTACAAGTCAAATTAAAATTTTTGGCTAAAGTTAACCGACCTTTCACTGACCTGAACCAAGTTGTTTTAGTTCCTAAACTGAACTGAAAATATCGGGTCCAATTCATGTTTTTGTCACAGAATCCAGTTCATGGTGGAGGAGCATAATTTTCACATAATTCGTGTCCACAGGAGTTAAATCTGCGTTTCAGACTTGGTGCTCATTTCACGACTTCATGAGATCACGTTTTATCACCATTATTTTGTGTTTATTTACAACACAAAAACAGGATTCTCCAATAACCCGAATATTAACGGGATGTTGCATCTAAACAGTCTATGAAGGTCTTTAACATGAGAAAGAAAGGGAGCAACCACAGAACCTGAATGGATAGAACGGTCACTGTTAGCCGTGGTAATTTAGCTAGTTCAGCATAAATGGCGACTATCAAATTTTAAGTGTTAGTTGCTATGGCGACATCACAAGTCTGGACATTAAGTCTGTAAAGTCTGTCTCACTGTGAGAACTGAGCAGATGAGTCTGTTAGCAAACTGTCAGAACTCAACCGGAAGCTAACGTTAGCGACGAGGCTAACGTAGCTTCATCACAGACTGTACTTCTCTCTCTAGCTCTTCTAGTCAACATTAGCATGTTAGCAATCCATGGCAGCAAGGAGACAGAGAAGCTGCTTTGGTTCTTGCTGTAAAACCTCTCAGCTCAGTGACTTGCTGTGAGTCGCTTTATACAGAAGCTAGTCCGACGGGTCACAGCAAGATGGCCGCCGCTCCGACCGTCCAGGAACGTTGATTTGAATGGGACTGACCGATCTGTCTGTTCTAGTTCTGTGGGAGCAACACTCCGCCAAACCAGCAGTTAATTAGGCTTTGTCCACACTAATGTGAATAAATTTGAATATGCTGTTTTCCTGTCTAAACGCTGCTTACCGTCCACACTAGCTTTTTAACTAGTGTTTTTGAAAAGTCTCCTCACTGAATCTCTAAAAACGCATAATTTCTTCCACATATTTTGTGTCACTGTGTACAGTCTCTGTGTATTTAGATGTAGATTTATGCAGCTGACATGACAATAAAACAGAACTTGAACTTGATGTCCCTGTGCAGGACACTTGGCCCGGACGCCATTTCCACCAAGCAGCAGCTTTCCACCACCGCCATTTTTAAAAGGTCGTTGTTTACAGAGCGATCGTGAAGAACGAAGTCCGTTAGCAAGTTAAGTTTCTGAAAAAATGCTTACCGTATTTCCTCTAATAGTGGCCTGTAGTCAATTAAAAGCCGGGTCTCCGATAATGGCCGGGGCCGTGGTCGACACAAACAAATAAAGGCCGGCCTCAAATACAGACCGGGGAAAAAAACAAAGGAAACAAGACTAGGTCAAAACCAGTATATGGCTGGACCGTGTCCGTCTCCTCTCTCCGCCGCTGCCTCTCCACCGCGCCCACGGCCCGCATTGATCCTCCCGATCCGAGCCCCGGACCCCCGCCGAAATCTCGTCCGGATCACCGGGAACACATCGGCGCCCAGGTTCAGTTAGCTTCAGTTAGCTTCAGTTAGCTTCAGCTTACACGCAAACAACGGTGGATACCAGTAAACTCCTGCTGCCTGTCTGTAACTGTAGTTTGTAGTAACGTACAAGTGCCACAAGACGGCTCGGCCGGCGGAAGTCTCTGGAGCGTGCCGTCGCCGATTACCGTAATTATCGTAATGCATTGCGGTAACAAAAAAACGTCTACCTAACGTACCCCAACAGAAGCAGATCAGAAAACAAGGAGGCTTCGTACTAAAATATGAGCAAATATACTTATCAAACAGAGGGAATTAGAAATAAAGGCCTGTCTCTAATATAAGCCTGCTTCCAATAAAGGCCTGGTACCCTCTGCAGTTGAGGTAAATAAAGGCCCGGGCCAATATTAGAGGATTTACGGTAAATCAGAAAGTGAAAAAGTCCCACAATAGAGTTTTTCTTCTCTAAGTTGGCGGCTCTCCAGACACAACCAGTCAATTCAGCCTGATGAGATCACGTGACAGTGACACGCCTGAGATCACATGACCATCACATGTCAGCGTTTCCCCCGTCCGCACTGCAACACCGGACCGATGTGGATGGAAGGGCAAAACGGAGAAATAAATAATTCGTTTTAAAATCTATCCGGATCAGTGTGGACTCGGCCTTAGCAACAGCCAAGCTTCAGGACTGTGGAGCTGAACTGTGTGTGTGTGTGTGTGTGTGTGTGTGTGTGTGTGTGTGGCTCTGGTCCTCTGGGGCCCAGCAGCAGCAGCAGCAGAGAGACTGGGATGTCCGCTGGTAACCATGGGAACAGAAGCACAGTGGGTTTAAATTAATTCATAGCGAGAGGTTAATTAGCCCACAGCCAGACTCTTCACAGCAGGACTGTCTGCTCACACTGTTAAACATTTACATAAACACTGCTGCACACACACACACACACACACACACACACACACACACACACACACTATTGACAGCGTTAAGTTAACTGCAGAGTTTAGACGGTCTAATGGTTTATCAATACTCCCGGGACAGAAAAGTCTCTCTCTCTTCTCCTCTCCTGTCTCCTTTCTTCCTCTCGCCTCCTCCCCTCCCCTCCCTCCTCTCCTCTCCTATCTCCTCTCCTCCTTTCCTCCCCTCGCCTCTCTCCTCTCCTCCTCTCTGTTCTCCTCCTCTCCTCCTCTCCTATCTCCCTCTTTCCTCCTCCTCTACTCCTCTCCTTTCCTGTCTCCTCTCCTCCTCTCTCCTTCGTTCCTCTCCTCTCCCCTACTCCCCTACCTCCTCTCCTCTCCTCTCCTCCTTTCCTCCCCTCGCCTCTCTCCTCTCCTCCTCTCTGTTCTCCTCTTATTTCCTCCTCTCCTATCTCCCTCTTTCCTCCTCCTCTACTCCTCTCCTCTCCTGTCTCCTCTCCTCCTCTCTCCTTCGTTCCTCTCCTCTCCCCTACTCCCCTACCTCCTCTCCTCTCCTCTCCTCCTTTCCTCCCCTCGCCTCTCTCCTCTCCTCCTCTCTGTTCTCCTCTTATTTCCTCCTCTCCTATCTCCCTCTTTCCTCCTCCTCTACTCCTCTCCTCTCCTGTCTCCTTTCTTCCTCTTGCCTCCTCCCCTCCCCTCCTCCCCTACCTCCTCTCCTCTCCTCTCCTATCTCCTCTCCTCCTTTCCTCCCCTCGCCTCTCTCCTCTCCTCCTTTCTTCCCCTCGCCTCTCTCCTCTCCTCCTCTCTGTTCTCTTATTTCCTCCTCTCCTATCTCCCTCTTTCCTCCTCCTCTACTCCTCTCCTCTCCTATCTCCTCTCCTCCTTTCCTCCCCTCGCCTCTCTCCTCTCCTCTTATTTCCTCCTCTCCTCCTCTCTGTTCTCCTCTTATTTCCTCCTCTCCTCCTCTCCTATCTCCCTCTTTCCTCCTCCTCTACTCCTCTCCTTTCCTCTCCTCTCCTCCTCTCCCCTCCTCCTCCTCTCCCCTCCTCCTCTCCTCCTCTCCCCTCCTCCTCTCCTCCTCTCCTCCTCTCCCCTCCTCCTCTCCTCCTCTTTAAGGTCACAGGGTTGACAGGGATCATCCATCACCCTGCGCCCCATGTTTGGTCGTCTATTCTCTTAATCACCCCCTATGGCAGGGTGTGTTGTCGCGGCGACATGCTTGAGTGACAGGCTGTATCTGTAGCTGATGGAAACACTGACACACACACACACACACACACACACACACACACACACACACATCCTCATTGTATCTTTATACTTTAGGGCATTCCATTGACTTACATTGATTCCCAAACTCCTAACCTATTTTTACCTAAACCGATTTTTTACCCCTGAGCGAGAAACGGCTCAGGGGGGACGTCCAAATAGACTCCACACACACACACACACACACACACACACACACACACCTACACACACACACACACACACACACATACACACACACACACGCGGCAGATAAGAGTGACACGAGATAAATCCAACTTTACACTTCAGGGTCGCTGTTCCCTTGTCAGCGCTCACTCATTCGTCACTGCTGTTACACACACAGCAGCAAACACACACACACACACACACACACACACACACACACTCACATAGTATATATAAATATATATATATAGAATTTACATTAAAACACACAACAAAAAGCCAGAGTTAAATAACACAAAGAGGACAAGCAGTCGGCAGCTAGATGTAATGCAGTAAAAAGTCGCTCATGTGCAGAATACAAAGTGAAATACAAAGAAGCAGAAGAAGCTGATTTGATTCATGTGCAAATAAATGTAATAAATCTAATCACAGATGGAGATGAAAGTCCCTGGTTCATCTGAGATGTGTTTTCAGTCAGTTTCCGACACACGGGATCACATCAGAGTGGAGAATATCTGGTAATTAGGAACAACAGTATCATGGAAAAACATTGTTGGTCATAAATGTTGGAAAAATGATTGCCCAACTACAGTGGTCATCTGGTTCACACACACACACACACACACACACACACACACACACACACAAGCGCATTTATCCTCCATCTATCTTTGGTTAGAGCCATAAACAATTGCTATGCAAGAAAAGTTAATTTATAGGGAATTATTTCCTTAATTTCTACACAGTTAAACTTGACCCATGGCTAATTTAAACCTTCAGCTCCTGGAACAGATGTGACAGAGAAAGTGTTTTGAACAAAGTGAAGCCTTTCTTCCTTGGGAATTATTCCATCAATATGAAGAAAAAGCATGAAACTAAAAGAAAAGAGAAGACGGTGTGACTTGAAGTTTTTACAGAAGCCTCCTCTTTGCACCTTGCTGCGTTTTTCCTCTTCCTGTTTCCTTAGTTTAGACTGATTCTACCATTAATCTCAGGTGTTACCTTCCTGTCACTTGAACTGATTATGAATACTCTGGTTTTATAAAGTAATTCAGCAGTTTCTAAGTATTTACCTTCTTAATTACAGTTACAAAACTCGGCAGCTTATTATTCTTACCATGCATCCTCCTGGTAAACACCTGGTGCTCTGCAGGGTTAAACACACTTCTGCACTGAGTGTAAGGCAGTAGAACAAAATGTATTTATTTTTAAAGAAAAATGTCACTTACAGACTCACAGAGAGTGTGATTTGCTTCCGTGTGTTGACGTATTTCTCAGTGAAACAGTTTGGCGGGTTAAACAGGATGAGTCAGAAACAGAAATGTTTACCAGGAAGAGACGCTCTGTTCATTTTGATATAAGATTTCTACAAATCAGCATTTTTTTGTCATTTTTTTGGCCTGCAACATCGACAAAAAGATGAAGAACTGAGCGGAGCAGAAGTGCAGTGTCTTCTCTCCACCGTCAACGATCACATTAAGGCAAAAATGCAAAAAAAAAAAAACAATCTATAAAAAGTTTAGAAGGAGTGCAGCAGTAATTAAAAGCCTGCAGGAACCAAATGCCAAACCACAAATCCATTCTGTCTAATCGAGTTCCACTTGTCATGTAGGCTCACTGCTCCACTGTGTGTGTGTGTGTGTGTGTGTGTGACGCACTCACACACACACACACACACTCACACACACACACCTCTGTCAACCTAAACCACAGATCCATTCTTCACTGATGTCTCATTATGTTCTGCCTGTCATATTATTTCATTCTGTTATGACAACTTCACATTATGTGTGTGTGTACTCTCTCTCTGTCATTCTCTCTCACTCACACACACGCACACACACACAAACCACAAATCCACTCCATCAGTCTGTTGTGCTCCGACTGTCATTTGGACTAATAATATTACAGCCTCACCCTCTGTGTGTGTGTGTGTGTGTGTGTGTGTGTGTGTGTGTGAGTGAGAGAGAGTGACAGAGAGAGAGTAATTAAAAGCTGTGTGGTATGAAGCTAACAGGTCAATGTGTCAGAGAAACTGCTCTTGGGAAATATCAGTACTAATGAAGGGATGGAGAGAGCGAGAGAGAGAGACAGAGAGAGAGAGAGAGAGAGAGAGACAGAGAGAGAGAGACACAGAGAGAGAGAGCGAGAGAGAGACAGAGAGAGCGAGAGAGACAGAGAGAGAGAGAGAGAGACAGAGAGAGAGAGAGACACAGAGAGAGAGAGACAGAGAGAGAGAGAGAGATAGAGAGAGAGTGCGAGAGAGAGAGACAGAGAGAGAGAGAGAGAGAGAGACAGAGAGAGAGAGAGACACAGAGAGAGAGAGAGAGAGAGAGAGAGAGTATATGAGTGTGCAGGGCGAGTTTCTCCAGAGGCAGAAGCCAGCAGCAGCTTCTCTCTCCTCCTCATCACTCTGGGATTTTGCTCCATCTGCTGACAGGCTGCTGTGACCTTTGACCCCTGACCTCCTTGCTGTCGGCTGCTTGTAATGATGATGACCTCAGAGTTTAGGCTTATTACTACAATTTAAGCTGCTGACCTCACTGGAAGTCAGATAAACGACCCGCCTGCTGTCCAGCTCCATGAGTCTGAGTCTTCATCACAGTTTGAATCTGCATGGTGACTCAGGCCGGTCGGTCTGTCACCGACTCACCGACCGAATCGATCGGTCGGTGTCAGTTGTCAGTTATCAAAACCTTTGACCAATCACAGCAGCAAAGCAGAGTGATGTCATCTGGAAACATCTCAGAGCGACAACAGTCATGGCGGCTTCACTTCCTGCCTTCAAACTAGGGCTGCAACTAACGACTATTTTGATAGTCGAATAATCTATCGATTATTGAAACAAATAATCGACTATTCGGATTATGAATCGCACAATTACTCAATGGCTCTTATTTAGCTATCAGCTTTTAAATTTAGCTTGAGGTTGTTTTAGGCATGTGCTAACTAACAATAAAGACAATAAAGATGAATACTTCATTCAAAAATACATCGTTTAATGAACTTTGCTGCTGATACAAAAGATAAATAAAAATTCCAATATCCATTTTTTCTGTCAAAATTTAAAACCAAGGACAGGCAAAGTAGCAGCAATAAAATATAACAAAACTACAGCAGTTTTCCCTTAATCAAAGCATATTTCTGGCATCAATACAACATACATTTTAAATTTGGACTGTCATATTAGGCCAACAGTGACAGACAACAGCCCAACTGGCAGTGTATGGTACAGAACAAGGGTCAAATGATTACAGGATCACTTAGGTGACGCAACACAGCGACCTATCACAGGGCAAAAGTCAGGTTTGTCTCCAAGTGCACCGGAAAATACTGCTTCATTTTATGGAATTATGAACACATTGAACATGGGGTAGGCGACCAAAAAGAGCTAAACAGCAATACAGAAAGATGGGTTTGTATGAGGGAAATTACAGGCTGAGTGGAGCCCAGACTGACAGAAGACAACTAGCGACTATGCATGCTCCATGTCCTAATCTAACACACTCTCCAAATTAAAATCCTCCAGTTCAGGAGGAAATCTCACTTCTTTATTTGTCCTGTCTTCCAAGGACAAACGGCTCGATCAGCCACTATCCACGAAAAGAAATACTTGTAGAGAGCAAGTTTTGTTTCATCTAAATTTAAAAGAAATAAACAAGAGGGCGAGGATAGAAAAGTGCATTTTGTGCTTTGTGCACTGCCTTCTGTGGTCTACGCTCTGCTGCAGCTACATTAGGCTGCATGTCAATCACAGTTTATTCAAACAGAGGAAGGTCAGCATCTCCACATGGTCTCGCTCTCTTCTTAACCGCTGCAGAGAAGATGCGCTCTGACGGGGTTTGAAGTTGCAGGAATGGACAGAAAAGATCTTGCCAGGTTTGATAGTGTGGGAAAACGCCCCTCAGTTTCCCTCCACCATCTGAGAGGGTCTTCCTTTTTGGGTATTGCCGGCTCTGCGAAGTACATCTGAACTTCATTTCTCACCATTTGGATCTTTCGGTCCTCCTGGGATTCCTCTTCCTCCTCACTCAGACGGTCTGTGTCAGACTGAAGGAGGTTTTCTTCTGCTGTTGCTCCCACCCATGCATCCCAGTCTCCTTTGCTTCTTTGGTAGCAAGGACTTCAACTGTCCCTTGCACCCTTGTGCCATCTTCAGCTGCCATAAACTTCAGCTTTCTGAATCTTGGGTCAGTGGCAGCTGAAAGAACAATTGGGTTGTCTCTCTGCTGATAGGGTGCTCAGACTCCCCTCATCTTTCGGTTGTCCCTTTTCCTGCACTGGCCAAAAATGCCTTTCCTGGGCTCGTCTCAAAACGGGTTTGCTGTATGGACCGTTGCAGCCCTTTGACCAGCTGTGGAAGACTCCTGTCCACTAAGGTAAATGGTAGCACATTCAAAAGGCTGCAACCCTTGCATCAGGTCTTCAAGCAGCACCCACTGATCTGGCTTCAAGTCAAAGAGGAGCGTCAGGAGTCTCTCTACCATGTAGTACGTCCTGTTCCATCTTGTACTGACATCCTGGATCAGCTTATGTTGTGGTTTGCTCCTTTGCTGCTGTTTCACCTTCAGTTTTGTATTGGCCAGCTCGCTTCTCCTGAAGTGTTCTGCTAGGTTTCTTGCAGCCCTACAGCTCTGCTGATGCCGGGCTCTTCGAGGGCGCTGTTAACTAGAGCTGGAGTGTGTGCCCAGTGCAGCGGACAGAGGCCCAACCGTGTTGTTGTTCTTGCCACCATATTGGACCCATTGTCATGAACTACTGCTTTTATTTTGGTAGGCAAGATGTCAAATTTTGCTACCACCTCCTCCAGCCATGTCATTATGTTTGCACCAGTATGCCTCTCCTCAAGAGGCATACTGTCGCTGCCCGATCGGTACTGAGCATGTGCAGCTACTTCCATCATCAGCTCCGGAAAAAACGATGTTTAATTCACACACACACGCTCCACAGCGTGAAAAACACAGGCGATGACGTCACCAACTAATAATCGACAATTAAATTAGTTGGCAACTAATTTGGTCATCGATTTTCAGCGATTTTCGTCGACTACGTTGATTATTCGTTGCACCCCTATTTCAAACAGCTGATTGTTCCTGTTTTAATTCAACGATGACATTCAGTTTTTTAAGGACTGAGGGAATCTCTAAATCTATCTGCTGTCATCCAGTTCCTCTGCGGCGGCCATGTTGGTCGTTGTTGTCGCTCTGTAACGCTCATCATAAGTAGGTTTGTACCATCCAATCAGATTTGTCGGACAGTATCTGTTCAAAATAAATGTGGTTGAAATCAATATCACAATAATATTTTTTTCCATATCAACATACATCACAATATGGCTCACGTATGCAAAATTACATATTAAATAATCAAACGAATGTTCACCTCTTTAACCGAATGGTCATGTTAGGTGTGATGTCAAACTAAACTGAAATCGTTTATTTGATTTCTTCTAAATTACATTTTCAATTACAATTACAATTACAATTTCTAGGCTATTAATACTAATAATGATTAACAACTTATTATATAAAGATATTAGAGATTATAAAACATCAGCCCAAAACTAATGTGAAACAAATCAGACACATGAAACAACCTGAGCAGCTTGATGTAGAAGACTATGAGCTGCTTTATCTGAGGGGGATCCACTGCTTCATTACAGGAGCTAGTGTGTGTGTGTGTGTGTGTGTGTGTGTGTGTGTGTGTGTGTGTGTGTGTGTGTCTAGACAGCCTACTATCAGATCTCTATCAGGTTATTGATGACCTCAACGCTCTAATCAATACTCAGAGAGGTCACCTCTCTCTCCATCCACTGTTCACACTCTG
>NC_136010.1:2358824-2368824 GCF_048128805.1 Centroberyx gerrardi
TCAGATGTTGTGGAGCGATTCAGAGAGTCTGCTGTTTCCCTCGTCAACGGCTTGTTCTCACTCCGAGAATCAATCCAGCCAATCAGAGCCTTTGTGGGCGGGACTAAAGTTTGAACCGTTCATGCAATGGTTTTTCATCGGTGTTTCAGCAGAATAGATTTGTTGAAATCTTCTCCTTCACCAACAGATTGTCTTTGCAAAGACAATATTTTGTCAAACTGGACCAACATTGTTGGTCAGTTGGTAAATGTCTGCTAACATGTAGAGGCTGACTGCTGCAGCGTCATGTGACTGAAGTGATGTCAGAGCGGCCGATATGTCGGTCACTAGTGATTGGTTCAGATACGTCGCTCACTAGTGATTGGTTCAGATACTCAGTCACTAGTGATTGGTTCAGATACGTCGGTCACTAGTGATTGGTTCAGATACCTCGGTCACTAGTGATTGGCTCGGGGAAAATCAACCCCCCCCCCCCCCCACACAGAAAACGGCTAACGAGGAGGAAATCTCAGCTGGATGATGGCGTGGAACCAGATGGACGCTCAGTCTGAAGATCAGGTTAAGGTTGACCAGTTAAAGTCATAATCCAGATAGAAAGTGGTATGAAATGGATTGATGATGTATGTGATCGAAATGTTTTATCTCATTTATTTGATTCTGGGTTTTTTTGTGGGTTTTTTTGTAATGTTTGCATTCTAGACTGTAATTTCATTGTGTCTTTTAAATAGTTTTTGGTGCTCCCACGCTCTCTACTGCTGCCTTCCGCCCCGGGACTACGGATGGAAATGAGCTTACAGCTATATCTGGCACAATATATTTATTGAGCATTGTCCCTGTCAAATAAACAAATTTAAAAAAACAAAAACAAAAGGTAAAGTCTTGGTAAGGATGCATCATATTCAACACACACAGCCTGGTCCAGGTTGGGATAATGAGCAGGCTGATTCTGTAATTTAGTCAGCGCTTACACTGCAAAAACTGACAGACATGTTGAGTCATTTTCTCTCGTCTCCATACTTATCAAGCTTATTTAGTGAAATTACCTCACTGCACTGGCAGATAATTTTACCAGTTTCAACATATTAGACTTTTTTCCAGGAGAATGTAACTTGTTTCAGGACATTTTCTTGGTAAAAGTGAAATTGTCTTGGAGAAAGTTTCTTGTTTCAAGATTTTCTTCATTGTTTTACGATGAGCAAGATTATCTGCCAGTGCAGTGAGATCATTTGAATTAAAATATCATGAAATAAGCTGATAGGTCTGGAAACAAGATAAAATCACTGGACAACTTGTCATTTTTTGCAGTGTATTGAAGGGTTAAGAATAAACACCCAACAAGTCTAATTGTCATCTCTCAATAAGACTTTGGCTATCAGAAATCAATAGATGTGAACCCCTGGACAAAATTACATATATTCTAAAGTGGATACAGATATAGTAACTTTCACCACTGCTCATTTTAGAAAGTCCACTGCAAGAAAACGTGTTCTTTGTTTAGATTATCAAACAGACAATGGATCATTTGTTTGTTTCTGGCTGCTAGCGTTAGCAACATGGCTAACGTTGCTAATGCTAGCAGCCAGAAACAAACCTAGTTAGATGTTTGTTTCTGGCTGGTTCTGGCTTCCTTGTAGCTCCTGGTTCGTTTTCTGGCTGCTAGCGGTATCGTTAGCAACATGGCTAACTCTACCGATAGCTACCTATGCTATTCCTCTTTTGGTTGCGCAATGGATGACGCACTTCCTTTGTGCCGTAAATCGAACCTTCATTCTCCCGGGAGATCGTACCCGGTGGCAGACAGAGTTGCATAGTGAAAGCGAGGCTTACAGGGAACCAATCTAAACGCCGATGGTGTCATTATTCTACAGCCATTACACTGTGCAATCAACATTTACTTCATAATGTTAAGTTAAAGCAAAAAAGTTGTCTATAGGGTCTTTAAGGAAGAAATTAGCTTTACATTGACTACACTGCAAACTTGTCTTTGTCAACAATGGAAAGGTGTAATACAGATATGATGAAGTGATTCAGTCCAAATGACCTCCCATGAAGCTGGTCTAAATGTCTCACCCTTGTATTTTTATTTTCTTCAGTGTTATGTTTGCTTATAAGTTTGTATGTCCTATATTCTGAAAAACGAAAAATAAAATATAAAAAGCAGCAGACCGCACACTTATCTCTTGCAAAAGAATATAAAGTATTTATTGGACGAGGACGAGGCAGAGGCCCAAACATGTCGGGAGCCTCGTCCGATAAATACTTTATTACTTCTGCAAGAGAGAAGTGAGCGGTCTGCTGCTTTCCTGTTGGAGCGGGTCGACTCCGACATCCTGCTGTGGTCCTGTTCTGTGACGGGACGGGGCGATATATATCGAAATTCAATATATCACAATACAAAATGTGTCAGTCCGTATGTTGTGTCAGGAACATGAATGGTGATATCAGCTCCATGTTATTCTGCTGTCAGGAACATGAATGGTGATATCAGCTCCATGTTATTCTGCTGTAGTAATCACTAATGAGACTCTTGACCATCACAGTTTCACAAGCTCTCCATCCAAATTATATTATTGTCACTTTGTAATGACATTTTTAAATTGTTGTTTACATTCTAGCAGCCAATGGCATCGCTGGAAAGATTTGAGTCTCAGAAATAAACAGAATTCTGCACAGTCAGACTTTGTTGTCACTGAACTTTTATTGATCACATCGTATCCTGGTTGTATTGATCCTGAACCTCAGATCACGCATTGAATCGTATAAATAATCAGATCGTCTCATCTCTATCTAATAATGTGTTTATATATTGAAATATTGAAAGTAGACTCCAGCCACTGTGGAGGAACGGTGTAGTTTCCTTCTCTGAAATGTTTCAGAGACGTCCATTAGAACTAACTACAGTTTTTACTGCTCATAGTCAAGAATGGAAGTTAATTCTCATCATCTGCTGGATTCCAAAATTCAAACAGCCACTTTCTGTATTTTAGCAGACAAAATGCTTTCTAGACTAGAAGGGCCTGGTTGGATTGCCTGACAGTCGCTACCATTCAGCTGGTGACAGGTTTTAATTTCCCTCCCGCTTGCTGCTGTATTATTATTATTATTATTATTAGGGTTTATTTGGTTGATATTTCAGACTGCGGCTCTAAGTGTTTCTGGTCCTGACTGAGCTGGAGCTGCGTGTCAGAAAACTTCAAACCGTTCAGCTTCAAAGGCTTCCATTAGAAACTGGCTTCAAATATTAATAACTGCAGCCAGGCAGCTCGCTCTTTAATCAATACCTCTGACTCTCTCTCTCACACACACACACACACACACACACACACACGCACAGCAACAAACCCAACAACACCCTACTGACACAGCACACAGTTTAACACACCGCCACCGCATAGCAACACACAGCAACACACACCGCAGAGCAACACACACACCACTTCATGGCAACACACATCAACACATAGCAACACACACCACTTCATACACACACACTGACGCACAGCAACAATCCCCACACCATCACATACCAACACAGCACACAAGGTATAACACACACCACCACCACATAGCAACACACACCGCTTCATGGCAACACACATCAACACACAGCAACACACACTGCTTCATAGCAACACACACTGCTTCATAGCAACACACAGCTTCATAGCAACATACTCTGCTTCATAGCAACATACTCTGCTTCATAGCAACACACAGCTTCATAGCAACACACACCGCTTCATGACAACACACATCAACACACAGCAACACACACTGCTTCATAGCAACACACACTGCTTCATAGCAACACACAGCTTCATAGCAACACACACCGCTTCATGGCAACACACATCAACACACAGCAACACACACTGCTTCATAGCAACACACACTGCTTCATAGCAACACACAGCTTCATAGCAACACACAGCTTCATAGCAACATACTCTGCTTCATAGCAACATACTCTGCTTCATAGCAACATACTCTGCTTCATAGCAACACACTGCTTCATAGCAACACACACCGCTTCATAGCAACACACTGCTTCATAGCAACACACACTGCTTCATAGCAACACACACCTCTTCATAGCAACACACCGCTTCATAGCAACACACACTGCTTCATAGCAACATGTGCTGCTTCATAGCAACACACACCGCTTCACAGCAACACACACCTCTTCATAGCAACACACTGCTTCATAGCAATACACACCTCTTCATAGCAACACACTGCTTTGTAGCAACACACACCTCTTCATAGCAACACACCGCTTCACAGCAACACACACCGCTTCACAGCAACACACACCGCTTCACAGCAACACACACCTCTTCATAGCAACACACCGCTTCACAGCAACACACACCGCTTCACAGCAACACACACCTCTTCATAGCAACATGCGCTGCTTCATAGCAACATGCGCTGCTTCATAGCAACACACACCGCTTCATAGCAACACACACCGCTTCATAGCAACACACACCGCTTCACAGCAACACACACCTCTTCATAGCAACACACACCTCTTCATAGCAACACACACCGCTTCACAGCAACACACACCTCTTCATAGCAACACACACCGCTTCACAGCAACACACACCTCTTCATAGCAACACACTGCTTCATAGCAATACACACCTCTTCATAGCAACACACTGCTTTATAGCAACACACACCTCTTCACAGCAACACACACCGCTTCACAGCAACACACACCTCTTCACAGCAACACACACCGCTTCACAGCAACACACACCTCTTCATAGCAACACACACCTCTTCACAGCAACACACACCGCTTCACAGCAACACACACCTCTTCATAGCAACACACACCTCTTCATAGCAACATGCGCTGCTTCATAGCAACACACACCGCTTCACAGCAACACACACCTCTTCATAGCAACACACTGCTTCATAGCAATACACACCTCTTCATAGCAACACACTGCTTTATAGCAACACACACCTCTTCATAGCAACACACACCTCTTCACAGCAACACACACCGCTTCACAGCAACACACACCGCTTCACAGCAACACACATCACTTAATGGCAACACACACATCAGTTCATAGCAGCACACACACTGCAGAGCAACATACATCACCACACAGAAACACACACCACTGTAAAGACACACACACTGCTTCATGGCAACACACACATAACAAAAGACTCTTTTTTATTACCAACATTATGCTATTGTTAATGTAAATGTACCATAAACAATAGAGCCATGTCAGATTACTCTCAGTGTGATGTCCTGATGTTCCTGCTGCTGCTCCTGCAGAACCCGTCTGGTTCTCCTGAAGTCTGGCAGACGTTCTCTCCACCAGACCGGAGCAGCCTGACAACTTTTAACCAACCAAATCCAATATGATGAGAAATCTTATGGTACGATAATCTTACGATTTTACGGAAAAAAGCTGCCTTAAACGTCTCTTCTGATTGGTCGCGTAATCACCCGTTCATTTATTATAATCAGCTGTTATTGTCTCACCAAGATGGCCGTGTGCTGATGGAACAGAATGCTATGAATTGGCCTAACATCACACTTAAAGTCTGGCTTTCATGGTGACATCATACTGCACCAGGAGGCATAAATAGAAACTCCAACCAATAAAACATCACAGATTTTTGAACAGTCCCGCCCCTCCACCCCTCCCATCAAATCAACCTTTCTCGCCCTAACTGATCTCCCATTGCTATACACTTGTGATGTGTTATGTCCCACCCCAACACCCAACATCCTGTTTCAACAGGAAGTACATCAAGTAAAGATGCCATTTCAAGGGGTCATTAATCAGCACTTCCATTGATAAATCTTAACCAAGCACAAGCACATCATGATCACCACCAGCAGCATCACAGCAACAGCAGATAGGTGTGAAATGATAGTAATTAATCTTTGTTCTGTATGGATCTCAAAGGCTCCGAGGCTGCTGCACCAGTAAAACACACCAGGCAAAATAAATCAACAGCATGACTCACCGATAGATGAAGTGAAGTCAGTGAGTAATGAGCTTCCTCAGGCTGAAGTCTTCCCTCTGCAGCTCTCCTCTGCCTGCTGAGGCTGCTGGGAAGAGTTTGGTGTCAGAAGAAACGGTTCCAGGAACAGTGATGGACTTTTCCCTCTGTGGATCTGCAGAACAGAGAGGCTCAGTCGGCGATATCACTTCTGGGTTGGCTGGTCAAAAAAGGGACAGCAGCTGTTCTTAGTTTATAGATAAGAACAGCATATTTATTGTGAGTCGGCAGGTCTTTAAAGCTCTGTGTGACTGTGGTAGTGTCTTGTGTTGTGTGTCTTCCTCCATGATAAAAATCAGTGATTCTGTTATCTGTTGCTCTGGTAGAGGAGACTGGAGAACTTCACACTTCACACACACACATAAACAAACTAAGACATCAAAACTATAAAATAACACAAATGGAATTATGCAGCGACCAAAAAAGTGTTAAACAAATCAAAACTATCTTATATTTTAGATTCTTTAAAGCAGCCGCCCTTTGCCTTGATGGAAAGGCAAAGGCTTCGGAAAGAAATTCATACATAGGATCAACTTCACTATTTATATTTGACTAAGAAACTCATTTCAAACATTTAAGCAGAAGCCTTTAGATCAAAATGACTTTAAGAGAACGAGAAACATTCAGTCAGGAGTCAGACTGTGGACTGGTAGTGTAAATTGTTTTTAAGTGAATCTCTTTCTTTATGTTTATTAAACATTAAAAAAAAAAAGAAAATGCTGATGGAATGAAGAAAATAATATGTTTACCAGTAATTGTAAATAGGTGAAAAAAGGATCTGAGCTGTTTAAGTTGTATGTAAAATGGTTTTCTAACAAATTTGTGAGGCTGCATTAGCAAGCTAGCCCTAAGCTAACGGCTATTGGCTTCATAATGATTTATTTTGCTAACTTTCCGTAGCTAACTCACCTTGAGAGTGTATCTGTGTTTGGCTGCTCTCCTCCTGTTAGTCTCTCCTTCTCCAAATCTCTTCTTCTTCTTCCATGTCCAGGAGTCTGGGGAAAGATTTTAAATTAATAAATGTCCACAATATTTTGCCGTGTTAAAAATTCACTCCTTTCTGTCTGTTTCTCTGAAACAAACTGAACTGGCTGAACCGTCCGGTCAGCAGAGCGAGAGCGTCCCGCGCCTGACGCTCGACCTGAGAGCCTGAGATTAATTAGCGGGAAATGATCAACTGGTAAAAACTTAATCTACTGTACACACACACACACACACACACACACACACACACACACACACACACACCATCACGAACCAATTATGTTAGTATTGAGCGGGACAGGAGGTGTTTTCACGCACGAGCGGTTCAGGAGAAAATCGATATTTATCCAAATCCATCTGTTGTGTTGGAACATGAGGCTGCAGCTCAATACAACAACAAACCCGTCACACACACACACACACACAGACCTGTTGGATCACACAGGTCATTTATTCATGTCCCAGTCTTCTGTTTTCCCTCAGAGTCATAAAGCCTGGAGGTGAGACTGCTGATGAAGACTGGAAGGAATAAATCATGTTTTAGCCTGAAAAAAGTGACACCTACTCTTAAAGATGACTGGTGTCACGAAACTAACAGATAACTACTTCTTAATGGATCAGAGGGGGACTCGAGTCACATGACTTGGACTCGAGTCCCAGTTTCAATAGCTTGAGTCTTGACTTGATGCATGAAGAGAAGACTTGAGACTTGACTTGACTTGGGTTCTGGTGACTTGGGACTTGACTCTGACTTGTACTTTGATGACTTGAAAAGGTTTCTAAAGTCTTGACTTGAGATCTTGTGTTTGTGTAAATGACTTAGATTGAAAGTGATGAGATTTGTTCCAGCGGACGACTGAATTTAAATTCTGTTTTCTGAATTTGTATGGAATGATTGAATTTATTGAAGTTGAAACTGATTATAGAAATCAAACTCATGATGCTCTTACCAAGTTTTTATCCTATTAAAACCATATTGCATTGAAAAGTCCTAGATATTTAGTTTTCTTTAAGATATTAAATTGATACTGGACTCTTGATTTGTTCTGACTTGACTTGCTGTTCTACATTTAGACTTGAGACTTGTGCCTCAACACCTGAGACTGACTTGGGACTCGAGTGAAGTTAACTTGATCACACCTGTGTAAAGGATAGCAGGTAAGTCTTTAGATGACAACACTGTTAACAGACTGGATCCATAAAAAAATCTAAATTCAGGCACTTAGATTAGAATGAAGGTAGCAAGTAGATTAGAATGATGAAGTATTTATTATTAGACAGACACTGTCTAATGAAGGCAGGTTGTCAGTACCTGCAGGTGATGTTTTTAATGTTCCAGCCTGTCTGATTAAAGCTTTTTATTATTCAAATCCACACAGCTGCCTGGACGTGGGTTTTGTTATACCACAAATACGCCTGGTGGTCTTAATTCTTACTTTTTTCTCACAGTGATTCCCTTCCAGGAGCAGAGTGGTTCTGGTTCTGGAGGAGCTGACGCTCCCTGCACAGTTTTGGATATAAAGCATTTTGGAAATGAAGCTTCTAATAAATATTTTAAATATTGAACTGATGTTGTCATTGGTATAGACGGTCATTCCTGTGCTGGACTATATTTGTTTTTGAAATTTTAATGTAATTTTTAATGTTACTTTATGTGATGGTTTTAACCCATTTATTGTTTAATCAAGCCATTTTATGTAAAGCAGCTGCATTCTATGTATGAATGGTGCTATATAAATAAATAAACCGAAACTCAAATACTGTGGGTCTTGTTTGCAAAACTCTGTGCCCTCTGACCTGACCTTCAGGATGATGTTACAGCTGACCCCCCGAATTTAGTTCACAAGAAGCAAAAATTTGAGGGATATATGACAAAAAATAGACATGATATTATCACATATATTGTGATACTATGCGTGTGTTTTATTATCGTCTAACCTTCATCTTATAATGAATTAAGTGCAATAACCTGAAAGGAGAAAATAGAAACAAATGCTTGGTGTCACAGTTCATGCTCCTTTGCATGGGAGTGTGTGTGTGTGTGTGTGGGGGGGGGGGGGGGGGGGGGGGGGGGGGGGGGGGTGGGGGGGGGGGGGGGGGGGGGGGGGGGGAGTGTTAGCTTGTGATTGTGTGTGTGTGTGTGTGGGGTCAGTAATGTGAACCCCTTTGTTCACAGGGTCACAGCAGGGTGGGGAAACTCCCAGCAGCCTCATGGAGGTAAAGTTTGTCTCTGGCAGAAAACCAAAACCTGTTCAGGGGGTCTAACAGTAAACTCAATAAAGTCATGTGCGATTGCTTTTACACATTTTAATTTGCATCCTTAATTGTATATTGCATTTAACCCATTATTAACGATTTGTACAAGTTTATTACTGTTTTTAATGTTTTTTATTAACCATTTCTGTTTTTATCCATACATTCCTCTGTGTGACCTGTAACACGACTCTCCTGAAACAGAAGCTCGCTCTCAGTCAGTTTTCTCTGTATAAATAAAGATTTGAATGAATGGAAAATAAAACTCTGAGCTCTAACCCTGTGTTGCTCCACAGCTGAGCGACCAGGGAAACTCAGCTGGTGTGTCTGATGTGATTTAGTTCATGATCAGTAGTTCAAAATGGAGGAGAAGTTGAGTCCAGCCGTTCAAAGCTTCCCAGTTCTCTACAGCTTTTATTTTGAAAGACGACTGAGAGAAACGTCTCAGAATTGATGCTTGGAGAACAGCTGATCCATCACTGGGGTGGAATGAGAAGCTCTGAAGCAGTTTTAGACTGTTTTTTTCTGGTTATTTTCAATTCATTCTGCCTAATTAGCGCTCGCCCATCTAGCTATGTAGACGAACGAGGGTAAAGTTATGAAAGACAACACCAAAAGCAGCAAAAAAATACAGGACTTGCCTGTTTAAAACAACACAAAATCACTGTGAGAATATACTGAAATGTATAAATATATACAGTATCTTCTATTT
>NC_136010.1:2373824-2383824 GCF_048128805.1 Centroberyx gerrardi
GATGATTATAGTCTGAATGATATTATAAACAGCTAATGAAGTATGAAAGATAAAATGACTGAACTTTTCTCTCTATTCCTCCTCTAGCTCTCCTCCTTCTTCTCCTTCTTCTTCTTCATTAGTTTAGACAACAGGAAACTCATATTTGATCTACAGACCTCGACTTTAAACTTCGCTCCAGACTTTAATCCTGTCTGCCTCCGTCTCGTCACGTCCAGATGTTTTATTTTTCCCAGCAGCTCCAGTGGAGTTTGATATGAGAAAATGTTTCAGGATGTAAAACCTCAGCGGTAAACGTCAGGTTTTGGTGTCAGTCCCTCAGAATCAAAGAGCGAGGGCTTCTTTCTAGAGCCGCCGTTTCGCACCGAGAGACGTTCAACAATCATACAGGGAGAAATCCATCGTAGAAGAGGAGAGAGACCAGTTTCTCCACCACAGGAGCAGGAGAGAGACCAGAATGGCATTCTGGGAAACGTAGGAAATCACTAACTGCAGTAGAAGTAGAAGGCAGGTTGATATAACACTCTTATCATCTGATCAATAAATTGGCGTGTCGTTGAATTTAGTTGCTGAAGTGCTTCGACAGTTACATGACTGACAGGCGAGAGGAGAGGAGAGGAGGGAAGGAAGGAAGGAAGGAAGGAAAGGAGGATGATGAGGGCGAGGAGAGAGAGAGAGAAAAAGAAAGAGAGAGATGTTTTGAATAATGAATGAGTTGTTTACTGTCTAAAGGTCTAGACCACCAGGGTCTAGACACACACACACACGTGCACACACACACACACACACACACACACACACACACACACACCACTCTCTCGCTTTCTCTCACTCCCTCTCTTGCATCACTCTAAACAGCCATGCAAAGCTACAAACTGTCTGAAAACAACCATACAAATCATGACACCCACTTCCACTCTCTCTCTCTCTTTCTCTCTCTCTCACACACACACACACACACCATGTTCTGTGCCCTGACACCAATAGTCATTGAGGCGCTGCAGGATTATACAAAGAGTTGTAGAGCTTGTCTTTTCTAACAGCTAAAAAGACAGGGGCCCAATGTGTGTGTGTGTGTGTGTGTGTGTGTGTGTGTGTGTGTGTGGATTTATTAGTCTTGTCCCAATTAGCCCCACAGAGCAGAGAAACAGACACCCTCTCTCTCCTCCATCCATCCTGCCTCTTTCTTTCTTTCTTCAGAATTAGCATTAGACTTATTTTTTCAACCACCAACCTAAGTCAGATACACATGATATTTTGGTTGCTATGCCAACTCATCCACCTTTTTTTGCCTATCCACTATTATTGGTAAACGTATTATTTTCTTCTTTCCATCAGTATAAGTTTCCTCCGGTGTTCCACTTGTTCAAACTGAAAGGTTTAATAAACATAAAGAAAGAGATTCACTTCAAATCAATTCAGCAGCAGGACTAGTTTTTTATATATAGTCAGAATCTGCTTTGTCGGCGTTCCTTTATGTGCTAGAAGTGATTTTCAGACTGTTCCTCCAGACAACAGCAGTGAATGGAGAGAGAAAAAAACACAATTCTCCAGTCTGCTCTACCGGAGCAACAGATCACAGAATCACTGATTTTGAGGTTTTATCCATAGACTGTAAAAACAGATAACAGAGTAGTGAGTGTGACGTCACCCTCAGGTTTCTGAAAGGGCCGTTTTGAAGCCAAAAGTTGGGGTTTACGGTCGCCGCCATGTTGACATTTTTTGGAGCCGGAGCAGCCAGAGTGAAGCCGCAGCTCCGCCTGCTATTGGTCCGTAATCTGCGACCTGTCAATCACTAGGAAAACAACCCTGTTTTATAGCCATTATATCCCGTTAATGATGCCCTTATTTTGAAAATCTCCATAAGGACACACATTAGAAGAAGTAAAATTAGCTGCTGAGACTAAAACCTCTTGTGGAAAAAATGACTTTATATTTTGAGTGAGAAGTTGAGCTGTGGTCCCGTTGACTTGAATGGAGTTGGGCGGGATTTAGAGTCTTTTTGGAGCCGGCCCTAGTGGACGTTAGAGGAACTGCAGCTTTCAGCCACTTCCTTACTGGCTTCAAAATTCACCCGTGGTTTTGGCCGCTTGGTTTTATCATGGAGGAAGATACACAACCCGAAGATACTACCAGAGTTACACAGAGATTTAAGGAGCAATTAAAACGCTAATTTTATGGGTTTCATGTGTGAAAGACAGAAGTGGGGACTCAAGTCACAGTTTTAATTGCTTGAGACTTGACTTGATGCACGAAGAGAAGACTTGAGACTTGACTCGACTTGGGTTCTGGTGACTTGGGACTTGACTCTGACTTGTACTTTGATGACTTGAAAAGGTTTCTAAAGTCTTGACTTGAGATCTTGTGTTTGTGTAAATGACTTAGATTGAAAGTGATGAGATTTGTTCCAGCGGACGACTGAATTTAAATTCTGTTTTCTGAATTTGTATGGAATGATTGAATTTATTGAAGTTGAAACTGATTATAGAAATCAAACTCATGATGCTCTTACCAAGTTTTTATCCTATTAAAACCATATTGCATTGAAAAGTCCTAGATATTTAGTTTTCTTTAAGATATTAAATTGATACTGGACTCTTGATTTGTTCTGACTTGACTTGCTGTTCTACATTTAGACTTGAGACTTGACTTGAGACTTGGGACTCGAGTGAAGTTGACTTGGTCACACCTCTGGTGAAAGAGGCTTATGGAACTTTTTAAATGATAACAGGTATCTTCAGTCTGGATGACATGATGAAAACTTTTGACTGGATCTTGTCTGAAAGATGCAGATTTTTTCAAACTGGATGCAGCATTTCAGAAATGAACCCATCAAGAGTTCAGAGCAGAACTGTAGCAGATTGAGTCTTCAGCTTCTAAGCCGCTTTTTGCTCATTAGCATGTTAACTAACACAGCTGAACACACACACACACACACACACACACACACTATCGCATGTGTACACACAGCACCAGCTATTTGACTCATTACTGTGTTAACTAAACAGCCACGCACACACTCAGTCTCTCTCTCTCTCTCTCACACACACTTGATCGTCTCTGTAATCATAGCACGCTTCACAACAGGAGGCCTGGGAGAGAGTGAGAGAGTGTGTGTGTGTGTGTGTGTGTGCGTGAGAGAGCGAGGTTTGATTAAAAAGCTCTTTTGTGGTTTTGAGATGCTAATCTTTCTATTATCAGCAGGAGAAAGGGAGTTTAGCTGCTTAAAGACAAACAAATGACTTCTGGCACACACACACCCTACATGGCTAATGAGCGCTTTGTGTATGTGTGTGTGTGTGTGTGTGTATGTGTGTGTGTTTGTGTGTGTGTATGTGTGTGTGTGTGTGTGTGTGTGTGTGTAGACTCTCATTAGAACAGACTGACAGGGAAACGTCTAAATCTGCATCACTGTTCTGTCTGCTCACCGGATTCAGAGTTACAGGAACAAGTTTAAAAGACCTGAAGAAGACTGGAGCATCAAAACAACTGACACTTCCATCAAGTCTCAAGTCAAGTCCCAAGTGTAAATGTAGATTACCAAGTCAAGTCCAAGTCAAGTCCATGTCATTAATGTCAAGTCTCAAGTCTAAATGTAGATTACCAAGTCAAGTCCATGTCATTAATGTCAAGTCTCAAGTCTAAATGTAGAACAGCAAGTCAAGTCAGAACAAATCAAGAGTCCAGTATCAATTTAATATCTTAAAGAAAACTAAATATCTAGGACTTTTCAATGCAATATGGTTTTAATAGGATAAAAACTTGGTAAAAACATCATGAGTTTGATTTCTATAATCAGTTTCAACTTCAATAAATTCAATCATTCCATACAAATTCAGAAAACAGAATTTAAATTCAGTCGTCCGCTGGAACAAATCTCATCACTTTCAATCTAAGTCATTTACACAAACACAAGATCTCAAGTCAAGACTTTAGAAACCTTTTCAAGTCATCAAAGTACAAGTCAGAGTCATGTCCCAAGTCACCAGAACCCAAGTCAAGTCAAGTCTCAAGTCTTCTCTTCATGCATCAAGTCAAGTCTCAAGCAATTAAAACTGTGACTTGAGTCCAAGTCATGTGACTCGAGTCCTCACCTCTGGCAATATCTCATTCACTGTGACTCGAGTCCAAGTCATGTGACTCGAGTCCCACCTCTGGCAATATCTCATTCAGAGTCAATATGGATTCCTTCCTTCTTTCCCACACCTCACAGATATATTGATCAGTGTCAAAGTCATGATTTCTGAACAGATATTCAAGTCTTTGATCATCCTCCATCTGAAATAAATCACATCGAACAACTTAATTCTGACGTATCTGAACCAATCACTAGTGACTAACCTATAAGGCCGCTCTGACATCACTTCAGTCACATGACACTGCAGCCAGTCAGCCTCTACATGGTTAGCAGACATTTACCAGCTGACCAAGAAGGTCGTCCATTTTGACAGAAATATTGCCTTTGCAAAGACAATCTGTTGGTGAAGGAGGTGATTTCAACAAATCTATTCTGCTAACACCGATGAAAAGCCGTTGCACGAACGGTTCAAACTTTAGTCCCGCCCACAAAGGCTCTGATTGGCTCGATTGTTTCTCAGCTTGAGAACAAGCCGTTCAGACTCTCTGAATCGCTCCACAACATCTGAAGTGGAGGGAGGAGACTCAGGAGTCTGAAGCAGGTTATCTCTGAACAACAACTACTGACAAACATCATGCTCATTGGACACATTTTTGGGAGACCAGGGTTCAGATGTACAGTAAATTAAGGACAAACAAATCAAGAACACTCACATTACAGAACCTTATGTTATGTTAAACTGTCACAGAGAGAGATTCATTTCATTTTATGTTCTACTGTCCGGCAGATGTTGTTCTAAGAAATGTGTTGTATAGCAAAATGACTTCTGTCTTTATGAATTTCTTATGAATTTTTTCTATGATATTGCACAGCCATGGAACTACATGTCAGTCCATGTGACACTTTAATAAACTAATCAAACAATCAATCTCTGCATACGTGAAGTATTACGCAGTTTCAATCAGGAAGACTACCTAAATCATTCATTCATGCTTTCTCTTTACCCAATCAGAGTTGGCGAACACTTTCCCTCTTTTTCCAGAGAACCAATCAGAGTTAGCCGTCACTTCCCTCTCTTTTTCACAGAGCCAATCGTCTAAGAGATGGGAGTATAAACACGTTACCTGCTATGCTATTGCGCTACTCACAGATCTATGCTGTATGCTGCTGTCACTCCAGTCGCTGTGCTTAGCTCCGCCCCTCCTCCACCCATCACCACCAACCAGGCTCCAGAGGAACTCCCCAGGGGGGCGGGGCTTCCTGGTTCCCCAGGGGGGCGGGGCTTCCTAATTCCTACGTCCGTCCCGGATGTACTCCTAACTTCACGAATGGGAGGAGTTCCTCCATGGAGCTTACGCCAAAGTTTCTATCATGTTTCATGTCATGAGTAAAGTTTTTCATTAGAGCTTTCATCCTAGTCTCTCCTGACTGAAATACAAACAGAATGCAAACGGCACTTTCCACACAGGAAGTGGTATTTATAAAAAAGGTGCTGTGAGGATTTTCGAACCTTTTCTGACTCAGCTGAGTGTGGGCGGCAACAAGTTTTTATTTACTGAACCTGAAGCTAACCTGAAGCTAACCAGAAGCTAACCTGAAGCTAACCAGAAGCTAACCTGAAGCTAACCAGAAGCTAACCTGAAGCTAACCTGAAGCTAACTGTTTCAGCTGCTGAACTGCAGCGTTAGCTAACCTGGTCATGTGACCAACAGGTGGAAATGTACAGAACAATTCCTGCTGTTGGCACCTTTACATTTATGTCATTAATGCAAGAGGGAGAGAGGAGAGAAAAAAACGAGAGAAGAGAACAGAAGATGAAAGAAGAGAGGGCAGAAGAAAAGAGGAGAGAAAATGAGAGAAGAGAAAAGAAGATGAAAGAAAGAGAGAGGGCAGAAGAAAAGAGGAGAGAAAATGAGAGAAGAGAAAAGAAGATGAAGGAACAAGAGAAGGACAGAAGAAAAGAGAAGAGAAAAAATGAGAGAAAAGATGAAAGAAGAGAGGGCAGAAGAAAAGAGGAGAGAAAATGAGAGAAGAGAAAAGAAGATGAAGAAACAAGACAAGGACAGAAGTAAAGAGGAGAGAAAAACTGAGAGAAGAGAAAAGATGAAAGAAGAGAAAAGGACAGAAGACAAGAGGAGAGAAAAAATGAGAAAAGATGAAAGAAGAGAGGACAGACGGAAAGAGGAGAGAAAATAAGAGCAGAGAAGAAGAGAATAAAAGAGAGAACAGTAAATAGAGAGGAATAAGGGAAGAGAAGAGAAAGACGCTCCTTCATGTCTTTCTTCTTCTACATTCTCCATCTGCAGCTCAGTGGGAGCTGGACTGTGTGTGTGTGTGTGTGTGTGTGTGTGTGTGTGTGTGTGTGTGTGTGTGGATTCCACATGCCTAGCGTGGGAGTTTCTCTGCTTCCCATCTTCACATGACACCTCTCACCCACCCAACACACACACACACACACACACACACACACACACACACACACACACCTGTTAAAGCTGTTAGAGAGGACAAGATATTTGAGTGGTGAAGCTGAACATAGAATCGTAAAACCTAGATCTGTTCTGTTCTGTGTTTTAGGTTTCTGTGAGTCTCGCATGTTTTAGTTTTACAGTAGAATCTTCTATCTACTACAAGTGAGAAGTTTCTACTGTAGCTGGTTCTACTGGTTTCTAGACTTTGTTCAGGACAGTGAACACACTCAGGTTCAGCCAACAGGGCTTTTTTAACCCCTCGCACCCAGAGTTTCCCCTTAAATTCACCACTTAAAGCAATATTCCACTTAGTTTTAACATGGAGGTTATTATGAAAAGCAGAATATAATCTCCTCACCAGGATCAGATGCAGCTGGACCAGTTTGTAGCGTTCAGATTTTTCCTTCCCAACAGCATTTTTATTGATAGAAGAGAACACAGCGGAGGGATACCATTCAGGAGAGATAGTTCCTGTTTGGGAGACCGGATCTACTTTTATTTTTAAATACAAATTTTAGTGTAAACCAAGAATAGAAATGCAGAATGACGACACACCCAGGATGCTTTATTGTCTTACAGCAGGATCTGATGTTGAATCTGTTCACCAACGTGTTCAGTGTCAGTTTCCATTCAAATGAATGGGAAGTAAAAATCTGAACGCTACAAACTGGTCCAGCTGCATCTGATCCTGGTGAGGAGATTATATTCTGCTTTTCATAATAACCCCCATGTTAAAACTAAGTGGAATATTGCTTTAAATGGTGAATTTAAGGGGAAACTCTGGGTGCGAGGGGTTAAAAAAGCCCTGTTGGCTGAACCTGAGTGTGTTTACTGTCCTGAACAAAGTCTAGAAACCAGTAGAACCAGCTACAGTAGAAACTTCTCACTTCTCAGTAGAAACTTCTCACACTGAACACGTTGGTGAACAGATTCAACATCAGATCCTGCTGTAAGACAGTAAAGCATCCTGGGTCTGTCGTCATTCTGCATTTCTATTCTTGGTTTACACTAAAATCAGCATTTAAAAATAAAAGTAGATCCGGTCTCCCAAACAGGAACTATCTCTCCTAAATGGTATCCCTCCGCTGTGTTCTTTTCTATCAATAAAAATGCTGTTGGGAAGGAAAAATCTGAACGCTACAAACTGGTCCAGCTGCATCTGATCCTGGTGAGTAGATTATATTCTGGTTTTCATAATAACCTCCATGTTAAAACTAAGTGGAATATTGTTAGAAACATAATTTTCTCCGTCCTGAACATCTCCTCCAGATTGTGTCTCTGCTGTTCCAACTCTCCACTGAAGCTCCAGCTGCTGATACTGAGGGAAATATTCAAACCAAGACGCTGCAACATTACATCATGTGGATAAAATCTGTCTTGTGCTTCATGGCTGTAACTCAGCCTGATGTCTGGTGTCTTTGGAAACGTTGGGATCTGGACTAGAATTTAAAATAAAGTTCTGTGATGATCCCACATGAGGGATCGGACCATACTGATACTGAAGTGTTTGGGTTGCGTTCTGTTAGCCAATGTTTTGGTCTGATGTTGAAAATCTTTAAATTTGGCCATATGTGACCAAAGAATTTCAAAAAATCTCAAGTATTCAGTTTTTCCCCCCAGATTTCTTCCTTGTCTGGGTGGAAAAGCCTGTGAAACAGAATTTAGACACTAAAACTCTTCGCTGAAACAGGATAATAATAATAATGAAATATTCATGCATCCTTTATGTGGAATCTGATCAACATGTCTGATTAGAATCAGTTCAGGTGAAGTTCTTCTCATAGACAACCAGTGTAGTATTGATCAATTCTACAATAAATATGCAATCAATCCAGAGGTGTGACCAAGTCAACTTTGCTCGAGTCCCAAGTCAGTCTCAAGTCTTGAGGCAGAAGTCTCAAGTCAAGTCCAAGTCAAGTTCAATAAATTAAATCATTCCATACAAATTCAGAAAACAGACATCTTTTGTTCCTCTCCAAACACATTTCAATGTTTTTGAATTAGTGCAGCAGTCAGAAAGCCCTGATTGGACGGACGGGGGAAGTGTGGGCGTGTCTGTTAGGTGAAGATGTCAACACTGAAACAAGCAGCACAGTTGTATGATGATGAAAAATTTAGGAAATTGATGAAATATCTCTAGCTACTGATAAGACAGACAGACTGTGGAGGACTGACAGAGAGACCTCTGGTCCCGGGACCTGAACAGTCTCCCTGTAGGCCTCAGGTGACCAAACTGTCAAAATGTCCATGAGCAACATGCTGAACACCAACCTGCTGCAGGGCTGCGGCTCCTGGCTCTCTGACCTCTGACCTCGGAAGTCGTCTTCATGAAGATGGAAATCCATGAATCCACATTTACCAAACAACGTGTTTCTAACTTTGTCATCATCTGGACTTTGGTGATTTCTACTGAGCAAACAAACTTTCCTCCACCATGCTTCCTCCTTCTCCTCCCATTCTTTCTTCTTCTTCTTCTTCTTCTTCTTTAATGGTGCATCACCTCCTCACCGGGGCATTATCGCCACCAACTGTTCATTCTGTGTCCTTGATTTAAGAATTTCATTAAATCCTGTGGATGTGACCAGCTTGTTTGATATTTGAAGATATGATTATAGATGACATTTCCAGAGTTATGAGAAAAAAATGACATGAAGTTGAAATCTTTAATCCCGTTCTGTTCCAGTTTGTTATCTGGGGATAATGACATAAATAACTCCATATCTCGAGAAAACAAAGAAAATTACGTTTTTATCACGGGGAAACGGCGTAAATAAAATGTATGAAAACAACAGACACGTCCTCCAAGTCAGCTTTACTCGAGTCTCAAGTCAAGTCCCAAGTCTAAATGTAGATTACCAAGTCAACTCAGTCGTTTTTTAGTCGTTTTAATAGGATAAAAACATCATGAGTTTGATTTCTATAATCAGTTTCAACTTCAATAAATTCAGTCATTCCATACAAATTCAGAAAACAGAATTTAAATTCAGTCGTCCGCTGGAACAAATCTCATCACTTTCAATCTAAGTCATTTACACAAACACAAGATCTCAAGTCAAGACTTTAGAAACCTTTTCAAGTCATCAAAGTACAAGTCAGAGTCAAGTCCCAAGTCACCAGAACCCAAGTCAAGTCAAGTCTCAAGTCTTCTCTTCATTCTGTTTACCAGCTTCAGGTTGACATCAATCTCCAGGAAATTCGATGTGAATAAATTCAAGCTGATGTGAGTTTTATGAAACAGGTTCTTTTAAGGGGAGAAAAACATAAATAAATGCTTTGCTGAAGTTGATTTGTGTTTATATTGGTGTTTATTTTTTTATGGAAGTCACAGTTCACACTCTTTATTTCCCTCCAGATCCTGTAAACAGCAGATCAAAGTATCATCTTTTACATTTCTTCTTAAAACTTACTTTTATAATGAAGACTTTGACTTGTTTGGAGGAGAGGAGGAGAG
>NC_136010.1:2388824-2408824 GCF_048128805.1 Centroberyx gerrardi
AATTCTGTTTTCTGAATTTGTATGGAATGATTGAATTTATTGAAGTTGAAACTGATTATAGAAATCAAACTCATGATGCTCTTACCAAGTTTTTATCCTATTAAAACCATATTGCATTGAAAAGTCCTAGATATTTAGTTTTCTTTAAGATATTAAATTGATACTGGACTCTTGATTTGTTCTGACTTGACTTGCTGTTCTACATTTAGACTTGAGACTTGACATTAATGACTTGGACTTGACTTGGTAATCTACATTTAGACTTGGGACTTGACTTGAGACTTGTGCCTCAAGACTTGAGACTGACTTGGGACTCGAGCGAAGTTGACTTGGTCACACCTCTGTTAAAAACAAATGAATTAAACGCAAGCCTGAGAAAATGAGTTTTTCAGTGTGATTTAAAAGAGAAGGGTGGGGTGTTACTGCAAAAACAACAGAAGAAGAAGTGAGAGTAAAGAATGATTCGGCCGATTCAGATTCAAATAACAATCACATCAAATGTCAGCGTGATCAGAGCTGCCAGACGGACGCTGAGGCAGAGCTGCAGGAACCAGATAAAAGCTTCAGTCCTGCAGCTTCCAGCCGTCATGACGGACCAGGACCTTTACCTGACCTTTACCTGTCTGACACACACACACACACACACACACACACACACACACACACTGATCAACTTAAAGGTCCCATATTATTCAGTTTTCACAATCTAGTTTCCAAATCTCCTCTGTCTCAGGATCAGAATAATGTTCTTCATGATGTTTTGCAGATAAATGGAGTTTAGTTCAAAGCTTAATTTAATGAGTTAAACTGAATGAATGTGAATTTTACAGTTGAACGTGATGTAAACATAATGTTAACCGCGAATGTCAACAATATGGCGGCTCTTAGATTTAAGTTTTTATACTTTTGTGTGGATGTGTAGCATGTGGTTGAAATCCCGAACACAGGGCGGCAGCGTTTAAAAAAAAATCATATCGCACCAATACGAAACATAGAAGAAGAGAGGAACAGGAAGCAGACGTGACGACAATCACCGGTAAAACAAACATGGACGCCACTATAGCAACGCAGCTGGAGGGACGGGATGTCGGAGCTGTTGATCGCCTCTATGATCGACCAATCAGAATGCGCGACTGGAGGAGAGGTGGAGAAGAGGAGGAAGGAGGAGAAGAGAGGAGGAAGGAGGAGAGGAGATAGGAATTGAGGAGCAGTGGGAAAAAGAGAAGAAGAAGTGGAGGAAAGGTGGGGAGAGGAGAAGAAGAGACGGGGAAGAAAAGGAGAGGAGGAATGGTGGGAAAATGAGGAAAGGGAGGAGTGAAGAGGAGGAGTGAAGAAGTGAAGAAGAGGCTTAGCAGAACAAACGTCAATCTAGAGACGCTGCTTTCATTACAGTATAACGTGCTGAAGTCATCACCTCGTCTTCCTCTTGGTCTCAGCAGGATGTAGATCAGGTCCAACTTCCTGTTTCCTCTGTCTCTGATCAGCTGATCAGTGACTCAGTGTTTCATCACAGTGTTTAACTCCATCCAGCTGCTGTCAGACGACTGAGAGAAAACACATTTGATCACTAAACTGATTGGGTCACAAAATGCTAACAGACCAGAAACTACTGTTAGCCTCGGTTAGCTAGTTAGCATTTTCACTGACTGACTTACTGACTTACTAACTCTCTGGCTTACTGACTAATGTTCTGACTGACTGACTTTCTGATTATCTGTCTAACCAATTTTCTAACTTACTGACTTAGTAACTTACTGACTGATTGACTGACTAATTTTCTTATTAACATTCTGACTGACTTACTGACTAACTTAGTAACTTACTAATTTACTGAATTACTGACTTAGGCTACTGACTGACTGACTAACTTTGATTTACTTTCTGACTAACTTTCTAAGTTACTGACTTAGTAACTTACTGACTGATTAACTGACTGACTGATTTTCTTACTAACTGACTGACTGCCTGTATATCTCCTCCCTGGTCCAGCAGCCGGTCTGCAGCAGTAACAGTCTGCCCCCGTGTGGCGGACAGACGCACTGCAGCTGCCAGCCAGAAACAGGCAGGTGAATCATGTGAATGTTTGGATCATGTATGATGTAAATCATGTGAATGTTTGGATCATGTATGATGTAAATCATGTGAATGTTTGGATCATGTATGATGTAAATCATGTGAATGTTTGGATCATGTGACTCCTGGCTGAGCGGCAGGAAGATTAAAATGAGCCGGGAGCTTTTCAGAAAACTGGAATCTGAACTGCTGCTTGTTTTATGACCAAAGTCCAGACTGAAGGTAAATACAATAAATCCTTACAAAAACATAGTATTCTTTCAGTTTACTTTTTAAAGTACACGCCTACTTAAGTATAAAAGGTAGACTAACTCTGGGGAACGATAAGTGTACTTCTAAGTTTACTTTTTTTGGCTACTTTTTGGGACAAGTATAACTTTAAGCAGTATTCTCAGGTGTACCTTTTCTAAGTACAACAAAAGTAAAATAATGTATACTTGCTAATGTTTTTTAGTGTAAAATAAAGTATACTGAAAGTGCACTGAAGTAAACTTACTCAAACTTAAAAGTATACTTGCTCTTTTTTTAGTTTAAGATAATTATACTAAAAGAGCACTGAAGCAGTTTAAGGGAAATGCAGTTGATTATTAGTCAGAAAAACTGGACATCTGCTCAGATTAAGCTGCTAAATCTCCTCTTGAGTCACTAAAATCCATAACTCACATACAGTCTGACCTCAGGATCGATCGATTGATTTTTCAGGGCTGAGAGCGACACAGACACTTTTAGACCGAAGCTGTCAATAGCTGATATTGATAACGCTTCATTTTCCGGGTCTGCAATTTCCTAATAATTTCCTAGAAAGGAACTGTTAATTTCTTGGGAAGTTTCCTGGAAAGAAGCATGAAGTTATGTTCTGATTATACTATTATTATTATAGTGAAAACAGAGAAAGAGTTGAATGGCAGCTGGTCAGTTCCTCCAGTTTCTTCTTTCCAAGACAGAACCATGAAATGATGTAGCAGTTATATAGAAAATTAGAAATTAACAAAAATGAATTAAGAATTAAACAACTATATTATATAATTATGTGAATAATTACTTCTGATAATTGACCTCTACCTGTTATTTTTCCAGTAAATAGTTTCTAGTTTTGCAGTTCTTTAGGAAACTGTTAGAAATGTTCAGTATCTGATCGACTCTGACTGATGAGTTTCTATAGAAAGCGTCACCCTGATATTTTGTGTCTTATATCTTTAAATCTGACCATCTTCATGCCAAAAATGAGAAGTATTCAGTGTTTCCTGAAGAATGTTCTTCTCTTAAACATTTCTTCCCTGTTTGTCGCTTCTCTTATTGTCTTTGTTAATGTTATTTTGTCTGTAAAGCTCTTTCAAACTGTCGGAAAGGAAAGCGCGACACAAATAAAGTTCATTGCGATCGGTCGGGCTGTAGAAGAAGAAGAAGAAGAAGAAGAAGAAGACGAGGAGCAGACAGGGAGTCCAGAGCGCAGCGCTGATCTGAGCTCAGCTTTAATGACACACAGCTTTACAATAAATTAACAAAACCTCAATAAAAAGAATAAAAAATAAAAAAGGTGGCACTTTATTTGGATTGTCCAATACTGATACTCAGTCTGCTGCATCTCTGAATAAACTGAATAATGAATAAACTGCCAGTCCACAGTCTGAACCTGACTGACTGTTCTGTGTTTCATTCTCTTAAATTCATTCTGATCTAAAGTCTTCTGCTTAAATACTTGAAATGAGTTTCTTAGACAAATATAAATAGTGAAGTTGATCCTATGTATGAATTTCTTTAAAAAGCCTTTGCCTTTCCATAAAGGCAAAGAATCTAAAATATAAGATAGTTTTGATTTAACACTTTTTTGCTCGCTGCATAATTCCATTTGTGTTATTTCATAGTTTTGAGTCTTTACTGTTATTCTAAAATGTGAAAAATAGTAAAAATAAAGAAAAATGTGGTGTGTCCAAACGTTAGACAGGTGTATCAATAAACTAGTTTTCACACTGAGGATCACCTGAAGCTCAGCAGACTCATTACAGTCACTTGGTAGTAATTTAGGTTTCAGCACTGGACTTTCCAAATCAAGTGTGACCCAATAAAAACATGACAAAAAAGAAAAGTTATTTCTCCGTCTAGTAAACAGGCCGTCTGGACGAGGCTGTGGGATTAAAGGCCGGACCTGAAGTTTCTCTCCAAAACGCTACAACGTCTGTTCTGGAGAAACAAAACTAAACGGTACCTAGGATTTATTGCTGGATATTTAACAAACAGATGAAGTTCATCCTCTGAAACGTAACGGGCTCCGCAGAGCTTCAACATTCAGCCAATCACTCAGCAGAGCAGGTGATGCACTTTTCTACGGAAGCCCATTGAGGACAAATATTCACACTGTGTATTTACGCTGCTTTCCTGTGATAACGAGTTCATTTTCTTTGTTTTCTCGAGATAGTAATTTGTCATTATCTGGAGAGAACACATTTTGTTTAACATTCGTTTTTAATAAAGTAATAATCTTGTTATCTTGAGAAAACAAGTTTTGTTTTCCTGAGATAATGAGAAAATTATCTCTTTTCCCGAGAAATCAATTAAACATTTTGAGAACTTTTTTTTTTTTTAGATAATTTGATAGATAATGAGATGATTTTTGCGAGATCTCTGGGGAAAAAATGAGAATTACCTCATTATCTCGGGAAAACAATTTTTGTTATCCTGAGATACTGACAAATTTATCTTGTGACCTCAGAGAAAAATTGGATAATTTTCTCATTATCTCTTGGGGGGCGACGAGATGATGACGTAAATAACTCAATATCTCAAGAAAACAACGAAAATTGACTCATGGCAGGAAAACTGTGTAAATGAAATGTATGAATATTTGTCCTCAATGGGCTTCCGTACTTTTCAAATGGCAGATGAAACTTCTTTTATAGTTTAATGCTGTTCCTGTCAGACTCTCCCTCTGTGAACCGGGTCTCCGGTCTCTAGTCATCTGCAGGTCTGACTCGTGGTTTGTCCTCCATCCAGCTGGACAGAAACTTCCAGACCGTTTCAGAGACACTTTGATCAGCCAATCACAGCAGGAGGAGGCGTTCAGAGCCGGTGTGACGCTCTCATCGCTGGCAGACCTTCAGATCCAGACCTCTAGAGTCCGGTCTGATCTGGATTCTGCAGTCTGGACTCGACCTGAGTCTGTGTGACTGTTTCCTGTTTCCTCTCTGCTGGACGCTCAGCAGAGCTGCAACTAACCATTACTTTCATTATCCATTAATCTATTGGTGTTTTTTTCAATTAATCGATTCATTATTTAGTGTATAAAACGTCAAAAATGTCAACAAATCCCCATCACAAGTTCACAGAGCCTACAGTGAGTACAAATTTTATGAGATGAAACAGAGAAAAGCAGCAGATCTTCACATCTGTGAAGCTGCAACCAGAAAAAGTTTTTATGAAACAAAAGTCCAAGACACTTTTCATGGAAAACGTGTAAAAAGCCTTGTTATAGCCTATGTTATAGACTCATCTAGAGACGTTTAAAAACTTCAAACAATAATTCATGTTGAAACAGTTGGAGTGTTGAAGTGTTTTAAACGTCTAGTTGAGCCTACAAAATAAAAGCTTTTTAAAGTTTCTCAAAGAAAAGTGCCTTGAATTTTTGTTTCATTCATTTGAACTCCAAACTTAAGAGCAGCTTCTTTTGTTTTTTTTTGGACACTTTGCACCATTTTTGTAGCTCTCCGTTTTTCTTCTTCGTTTGGTATTTTTACTTGATAAACGACTAAAACGATTAATCATTTCTCAAAGTTATAATCGATGAATTGTCTGTCGTCTCATCACTGACGCTCAGTGAGTCCAGACTGCAGAGTGAAATCCCCCCCGGTGCCGGTCCGGAGCGGCTCGGCGTCCCGCAGACCGGACGCACCGAGACGACCGGCGGGACCGAAGCCGCGGATGTGATTGACGGGTGTAAATCAGCCAATCAGTGAACAGAATCACTGCCGAGTTCATGGAGCAGAGTGAGTTCTTAAAAAAAACAAAACAAAAAAAAAGACGAGGCACCATGAAGAAGAAAAGCATCGTCCGAACCGAACAGAAGGAAGTGGAGAACGTTCCTTTTCCCTGCAGGAGCCACTTCAGGCGGGGGCGTCCCGTCCCGTCCCGTCCCGTCCCGTCCCGTCCCGTCCCGTCCCATCCCGAGGAGCTCACAGGTTCCCCTCCCGCCTCTCCCTCTCTCTGGAAATCATCTTTACAACAAATCATCTAAAAACGGAAAAAGAGTCTGCAGAAGAAGAGCAACAGCCAGGAAGCTTCCTCTTCTTCTCCTCCTCCTCTTCCTCGTTCAACTATTTATCTCTTTTGATGTCGCTCCTGTAGAGTCCAATGCTCTCTCTCTCTCTCTCTCTCTCTCTCTCACACACACACACACTGTCACTCTCTGCTGCTTGGTTACACACACTTTCTCTCACACACACTTTCTGTCTCTCTCTAACACACACACACACACACTTTGTCTCTCTGTCACACACACTTTGTCGCTCTCTGCTGCTTGTTTACACACCTTTACTTTCTCTCACACACATTTTCTCTCTCTCTCTCTCTCTCTCTCACACACACACACACACATACAGTCTCGACCTTTCTCTTTAACACACACTCTCAACCTCTCCCTCTCTCTCACACACACACACACACTTTCTGACACTGCTCTCTGACACACTCTCTCTCCCTCTCCCTCCCTCCCTCTCTCAGGTGCGTCTCCTCTTGGCTCCTCCTGGACTGGCAGGATTGGAGGAGGACAGCAGTTTGTCTGCGGCTCGGCTCCTCTTCCTCTTCTCCGCCTCCTTCGCTCCTCCTCCTCCCCCTCCTCCTCCCTCGCTCCCTCCCTTCTCTCTGTCCCGCTCTCTCTCCTTGTCCCGAGTGCTGCTCGCTCGCTCAGACAGCTTCACTGAGGAGTTACTGCCTGAGAGGGGGAGACGGAGAGAGAGAGAGAGAGAGAGAGAGAGAGAGAGAGAGAGAGAGAGAGAGAGAGAGAGAGAGAGAGAGAGAGAGAGAGAGAGAGAGAGAGAGAGAGAGAGAGAGAGAGAGAGAGAGAGAGAGAGAGAAGGAAAGAGAAAATGAGAAACAAAGTAGATAAGAGACAGAAGGAGGTTGGTGTGAAAGAGGGAGAGAAACAGAGAGGAGAAAAAGAGGAGAGAGAGAGAGGGAGAGAGAGGGAGAGGGAGAAAGATAAGTTGGTATTTATCTAGATGCTTTGGCAACATTGTTTATGTACTTTAATGTCAATAAAGCACACTGAAATTGAAACTGAAGGGTGACAAAGACAGAAAACAAGGCATACATAACATTATGAGGTAGAATATACACTAGGGCTGTCAACGTTAACGCGTTAATGCTCGCGATTAATCTGTAAACCTTAACGTGTTAATTTGTTTTTAACGCAAATTAATCATATTACCAAGTTTGCCCCCAACTTCCCCCCATAATTCCAGCGCGGATGTTTACCTGGCTGAATTACTGAAAGGCGAAGGCAAACACAGAAAACACGATGACTGAGGAGATGTGAAGAGAAGAGAAGAGATCCCCCAGTGTGTGTGCTGAACGGCAACTTTCGTTTTAAAAAGCTTCCAGATGGAAGTTTAGATAAAACCAAAGCTGTGTGCACATACTGCAGTGATGAACTGTCTTTCCACCGAAGCACAACAAGTCTGAAGTACCGTCTTCGGGCAAAGCACATCTTTGCTGACGTTAGCAAAGATGCTACTGAGACAGGATCACTGGCAGTGCAGCCAGGGCAAGTCCGTCAACAAAGCGACAACAACTAAGCTAACCAATGCAATCGCTAAATGGATCGCCATGGACTGCAGGCCCATCAACACTGTTGAAGACCCGGGGCTTCAAGGCATTATCCAGATCGCCTCAGACGACCCATCATACAAGCCACCTTCGAGGGGAACTATTGTTCCCCTCGAAGGAGTACGGCAGTGAAAAGGCAACGAAAGCGGAGCAGTTGGCACAAGCTACATTTATTGCACTGACTGGAGACCACTGGACATCAGTAAGCAACCATAACTCCCTCGGTGTCACAGCACACATAATCGATGACAAACGGCAACTGCACTCGTTCGCTTTAGGTGTGGTGAACACAGAGGAACGGCATTTTGCTGAAGCATGCGCTCGCCAGTTTCTTGAAGTTGCAAAGGAGTGGGAGATAACGGACAAGGTCACCGCTACAGGAACAGATAGCGCTCGCAATATGATCGCGGCAGCAAGGAGTCTACCATTCGAGCATATGCCCTGTGTAGCACATTATACAGAGGGTAATCACAGTGGCTCTCCCTGACGGGGGGTTTGACAGTGAAGAAGAAGAGGAGTCACTCGTCCAGGATGTACCCACGCGCTGGAATTCAACTCTCGAAATGATAAAGCGGGTTCAACACAACAAAAGACCCGCTGAAGGCAACACTGGCACAGCAGAAGCACAACTGAGCCATGCTAACCTCAGCTGAATATGACAGCTGGCACAGTTGGAAACACTGCTGCAGGTAAGGTGATTCCCCTATCCTCTCCAATTTTATTTTCTGACAAATACAATTAATATAATAGTCACTTTGTTATTGTATTTTAGAAATAATCTTAGGCCTGTCCCCTAAATGGGTGTTATCTGAATGAAAAGTGTAGTCAGTTCTGTTGGTCTTGTGTGTTTGTAGGTATGTCACTGAGCTCCTGGGTGGTGCTGCCTGCACCTCTTGTGTATGATGGAGGTCTCAGATGTTGACCCTGCCTATCTCGTGCGCTTCAAGGCTGCATTCACAGAGGACCTCAACAGATGAAAGGAGAACACAAACCTGTCATGGCTAAAGGTAGCAACAGCTCTAGATCCCAGATTCAAGGAGCTCAGGCGCCTGCCCAGAGCAGAGAGGGAAGAGGTGTGGCGAGAGCTGAGTGAGATGCTGAAGGACGGAGAACCTGCAGCACAGCCCTCCGGAGAGGAAGTGGAACCAGAGCCACCAAAGAAGAAGACGGCCCTCCTACTGATGGGGTCAGAGTCAGAGTCTGATGGCATCAGAGACACTCCAGAAGGAACAGTTCCTCCGGCTAAAGCACAATAACCATCTGTGACTTTTATCATAACAGTTGTCTTTTGTTGTACGTTTGCTCTCTTTATCTTTCATTATTTCCCCCACATCCTTTGTTTTATACGATGTGTGTTTCATTGCAGCCCACAAACGATGACGGTGGGTTGGCATTCTGTAAATACAGGAAGGAAATATGTATATTTTAAAACCTGAAGGTGATTCTGTATAAATGTTTTTAGAAAAAAAACTGATAGGTTGGATTTAAAAAAATGTCTGTAAATCTGTACCCAAAAAGGAGAAATTAACAATTGTTATTATTGAAACCTAATACATATACCAGAATACGAAAAAAAAAAACAAAAAAAAAACTAAAAAAAGAGTCAGAGTCTGATGATGAGGCGCTGTCCACAGACAAAACTCTAGACAGGTAAAGTCAGCATAGAGGCACGTGCACTACAGTGGTGGTCGGCACACACAGGCGCCCATGGTAAGCTGGCCCGTATTGCACAAAGGTACTCGGCTACACCTGCCTCAACAGCCATGTGTGAGACGGTTTTCTTTGGCAGACCACATTGTGCAGAAGAAGAGGTCAGCTCAACAAGCTAGTCTGCCTGAGCAACTGGTTAAAAGAAAAGTAGCCTAACGAACTGGTTGACTGGAGTCATGTCACACAAGTTCACACTGTGTCAGGTAATCTTATTCAACTAAGAGTGTGAAAAGGGAAAAGTTCACTTTGTCTCTTCAAAGACACTGTGGCATTCAGTTTCTTAAACAGGCCGACTCACTGTAGCATTCATTTGGGTGAGATGTTACTTTGCAAACAATTTACAGGCAAGCTGTTTACATTCACTTTGCAGCAGACGTTACTTTTTTATGTGGTTGTCTGCTAATTAAGTCTGCAATTCATTATGGATGTTGTGGGCAATGCCAAGCACTCCCTGAGACTTTTTTACTTTCTAATTCTAATTCAGAAATCATCAAAACTAAGCTGAGATGTTATAATAAAGTAAAAAAAAACTCTGATTCCTCTAACCAGTTTGTCGTGCATTTCTTTATTCCAACACCACACATGTATTTGTTTTATCTCCCCCAAAAAATACAAGTAAATACTAGTATTTTAAACTTGTGATTAATCATGATTAATCACAGCCTATTATTGTGATTAACACGATTCATTTTTTTAATCGATTGACAGCACTAATATATACATAATACGTATACAAAACAGAAAAAGCAAAATAAAACAGATAAAACAGATGTGACAAAAGATGTGAGAGGGAAGAGATACCATAGAAGAGGAGGGGAGAGAGAGAGAGAGAGAGAGAGAGAGAGAGAGAGAGAGAGAGAGAGGGATGACAGGAAGAGGAGTGTGTGTTACCTTCTTCATGTGTAGCAGGAGGTTCTCTCTCCATCCTGAACTCCTCTTTGGTCTCTTCCTCTGAGCCCAGCTTCCCTGCACACACACACACACACACACACACACAGTTCAATGCAATCAACATCAATTTATTTAACATGTGATTTTGCAGATAGCGAGACTGAAGCAGCAGAAACTGACAGAAGCAGAGAGGAGTGGAGTCTCTTACCCTCTTTAACATCTTGGATGATGTCGTCAGGCAGAGAGAAGCTCTTCTCCGAGTTTGGGAACGGCAAGATCTCCGACTCGTGCTGCGTCACACACACACACAAGACTTGGATCAATCCTAAACGTCTGAAAATCCATGCTGAAGAATACAGTCAGCTAGGCGCACACACACTCCTACACACACACACACACTCCTACACACACACACACACTCCTACACACACACTCCTCCTCACCAGAGCCTGCATGTCGTACATGGTTCCCAGATGATCCCAGATGACGGAGGAGGAAACCTGTCTGCCGATATTCTGACTGAATTTATCTCTGATACAGATCATATGGAAGTGACGGTTCACTCCTGGAGAGAGAGAGAGGGAGAGAGAGAGAGAGAGAGAGAGAGAGAGAGAGAGAGAGAGAGAGAGAGAGCGAGAGAGGGGGAGAGAGAGGGGGAGAGAGAGAGAAAGAGAGAGAGAGAGGGAGAGAGAGAGGGAGAGAGACAGAGAGAGAGAGACAGAGATGGAGAGAGAGACAGAGAGAGAGAGGGGGGGGAGAGAGAGAAGGAGAGAGAGAGAGAGAGAGACAGACAGGGAGGGAGAGAGAGAGAGAAGGGGGGACAAGGAAAGAGAGAAAATGAGAAACAAAGAGTAGATAAGAGACGGGAGGAGGTTGGTGTGAAAGAGCGAGGAAATGAGGAGAAAAACAGAAATTCATCAAGTAAAGACACCAAACATTTGCTGGTTGCAGCTTCACAAATGTTAAGATTTGCTGCTTTTCTCTGTTTCATCTCATTATAAAATGAATACTTTGTGTTTTTAGCTGCTGGTCAGACTGAGGAAGAAATCCGAAGAATCACTTTAGACTCAGGGAACTGTGATGGACATTTGTCTTTAATTTTGACATTTTATAGACTAAATGATTAATCGTCGATAGATTAATTGATAATGAATAGAATCATGAGTTGCAGCCCCACAGTGTCAGAGTTGGTGCAGGAATGGGAACACTAACTTATGTGTGTGTTTCGTGTTTCTGTCAGTGTGTCTTTGTTTATGTTAGCTGGCTAACCAGCTAGCTAACCTGCTAACAGGCAGACAGCTACAGGTCAGATCATGTTTTGATGTTTAGTTTGGTTTGTTTGTATCGCACTTTATCACAAGCAAACCTCAACGGGCTTTACACACCATCTAATACATGTCACAGACCATTCTACATCATGTATGGCAGATGTTATGGCAGCTAGCTAGCTAACATTTATCGGTTTTTCTCAGTTAAAACAGGAGTTCCCAAACTGTCATGTCAAAGTCCCCAAATAATCAGACAGTAAGACTCCAGACCCAGACTGGAAAACGGTTTGTCCCATGAGCCACATCTGATCTGGATTTAATCCCATCCGAGTTGTGTGTCTCTACTGTAGGAGAGTGAATCTCTGATCAGAAGAGGCATTAACATAAATTATCTCCACATGCTAACGTCTAGCAGATTAAATACAATTTAGATTAAACTATTCCTAATTTCGCTGGGCCCCCTGGACGCACCTCAGGACCCCCGAGTGTCCCTGGACCCCAGTTTGGCAAACACGGGGTTAAGACAGCAGAGTAACGGTTAAAGCTAACATGCTAACGCTAGCTCTCTGTCGCCGCTGCCGGACTTCACATCCTTACCGACGGGTTTGTGTCCGAGCATCGCGTGAAACAGACACACCTCCACCTCGTGGCTCCAGACTACCGAGTCCTCCCCGGGGACTAACCCCGAGTCTGGAGGCTTTTCGTCGGTCTGAGTTAGCGTTACGTCTGCTTCCCCCATCTTGAGCCCAGGAGCTAACTGGCTAGCAAGCTAGCTAGCGCGGAACCCCGAATCCTTCTTCGTCGTCGGTTTCCGGCAGAGACCAGACGCTTCTTCTTCTTCTTCTTCTTCTTCTTCTTCTTCTTCTTCTTCTTAGCTTTTACTGGCGGTTCACATCCTCGTTTGTTGTATTACCGCCATCTACTAATTCATAACGTACTAATCACGTCATTACTAGTCATTAAAACATGTATCCTTCAAGAAAATAGTCAAAATAAGTTTAGTAAAGTGTAGAAATGTCTCGAGGCTGTCTGTTAACAGCAGTGTTAACTGTCAAAGCTGCTTTAGATCAGTGTCAGCTCTCCTGACTGTAAAGTGAAGTACAGTCAGTATAACTTTATTATTTCAACCAGCTGACATGATACATCATACTGACTGCTTGGAAATGCTCTCACTTAACTGCTCATAAGTTTTAAACTAACTAGTCTTAGGTTTTTTTCTAATTTAACTACTCTTAAGTTGACAATACATTTTGCACACTGTGGGTTTTTTTTTGCACTCAGTTTTTATTTACTTGTTTATCATTGTTTAGTTTGTTATGCATCAAACTCAGAGAGCTGCAATCGCAATTTTGTTGTACTTGTACAATGACAGTAAAAGGAAATCTTGAATCTTGGTGGATTTCATTCAACAGAGAGAGAGAGAGACCGGCTGGTGACCTGAAGCTGACTCTGTATAACTCTCTGTGTCCTGAGGCTTCACAGCAGCAGTTCACCAGTCTCCACCAGGAGGCGCTGGTGAGCTGTCAGTCTGCTAGAAGTTGGAAAATTCCCACAAAAAGAAAAATATGACACGCAAAGCAGCTGGAGATCATCTGTCTGCTGTCAGCTGCAGTCTGACTGACTGAAGCTGAGCTGAAAATCCAACAGAACATTTTCTGAGCCGATATTTGTGGAGAGTTACTGATCCCTGGAGTTACGGCCGATTGGTTTAAAAATTGGTTTTGGTCGGTGCTTCTGTACTTTAGACCTGTTTGGTTTGAGTCACTCTGGCTGTGTGTGTGTGTGTGTGTGGAGAGTCACTGAACAGCCTGCAGCCCACAGGCTGACTGATGGGATTTGAGAGTAACAATTCAAACTGCTTGAGACTTGACTTGCTGCATGAAGAGAAGACTTGAGACTTGACTTTGAGACTTGAGACCTTCCTCCTCCTCTCCTCCTTCCTCCTCTCTTCTCCTCTCCTTCTTCCTCCTCTCTTCTCCTCCTCTCCTTCCTCCACTCCTCACCTTCTTCTTCTTTCAACTTTTCAGATTTGGAAACGCTTCACAAAGTTTCTACATGTTTGAGATCAATATCACGATAATCATAAGGATTTTTTTAATATCAATATACACTCACACACGGCCACTTTATTAGGTACACCTAATAATGGTCATCTGTTGCTATGGCAACATTTATCATAAGGACCAACGGCTTGTGTGTTCCTTCTGTTGTAAAGACTGTCCTTTCTGTCAGCTTGAACCAGTCTGACCTCTGACCTCTGACCTCTCTCACCTAATAAAGTGGCCAGTGAGTGTATATCATTATATGGCTCACACAGAGGTGAGGACTTGTACTCTGATCAGACTCGAGTCACAGTTTTAATAGCTTGAGCCTTGACTTGATGCATGAAGAGAAGACTTGAGACTTGACTTGACTTGGGTTCTGGTGACTTGGGACTTGACTCTGACTTGTACTTTGATGACTTGAAAAGGTTTCTAAAGTCTTGACTGGAGATCTTGTGTTTGTGTAAATGACTTAGATTGAAAGTGATGAGATTTGTTCCAGCGGACGACTGAATTTAAATTCTGTTTTCTGAATTTGTATGGAATGATTGAATTTATTGAAGTTGAAACTGATTATAGAAATCAAACTCATGATGCTCTTACCAAGTTTTTATCCTATTAAAACCATATTGCATTGAAAAGTCCTAGATATTTAGTTTTCTTTAAGATATTAAATTGATACTGGACTCTTGATTTGTTCTGACTTGACTTGCTGTTCTACATTTAGACTTGAGACTTGACATTAATGACGTGGACTTGACTTGGTAATCTACATTTAGACTTGGGACTTGACTTGAGACTCGTGCCTCAAGACTTGAGACTGACTACGGACTTGAGTAAAGTTGACTTGGTCACACCTCTAGAACTTAGGTTACTCTTCTCTCTTCTCGTCTTTTTTCATGTCACCCTACACCCATACATACACACACACACATCTGTGTGTTTCTCTTTCTAAATAAAGAATGGATTTCCATGAAATTTTATTTGTTGGTGATCTGGATCTGGGATTTCTGCCGTTAGACATTTATCTTCCAGTGTTGCTGGAGGTTTGTTTGTTTTCTCCGAGTGTCTTCTAGTTAATTTTACAGTTTTGCTTTTTCTTTCTGCAAATGAAGCTTCACATGAAGAAGAAACTCGGCAGAGAGAAGAGAAAAGACAGTCAGAACATGGAGTCAGATCTGCCTCATGCCTAACAGTATCACGCTCATTATAATCATCCATTTATTCATATCAAAAGATAATAATCAATCAATAATAATCAATAAAATATTTTCATCTGTTATTTGACAGGGAAGACCAAAGACAGAAATCAGCCCAGGCGCCCCCCGCATGACCCAGAGTGAGAAGAATAATAATACATTTATTACAATACAAAAATACTGTACAGAGAGCGATTTAAAAACCACCAGGAGCTCCGACCAGACGCAGCTCAGTCCGGTTCTGCTCAGTCCGGTTCTGCTCAGACTCAGACAGGAAAAACAAAACAGTTGAAATCAAATAAAAACAAACGGAAGCAGCAAACCTGGAATTCTGCCAGTTAATAGATTTCTGCCAGAATAAGAATACAAATTTCGTCTATAAATATGAAAAATAAGCATCTTAATGTCCTGCACCAGTCGATCAATATCATTCAAAAACAGAAAAGAGATTGTAATAATGCATGGAAGATCTGTAAGAAGCAAACCGAGGCCTTTCTGTGTGTGTGTGTGTGGTTAGATCAATATCCGACAGCTCAAATCAATCGATTAAAAAAATAAATACCAGAGGACAAGAAAGAAACAACCAAAATATACAAAGCAATATTCACTTCCCATTCCTGCTGCTTTGTTCAATATTAAATCTTCTTCTCTCTCGTTTCTCCATTATAAACTCTGCTGTGCGAGCTACAGATTACCCAGAATCCCCTGCAGGCTGCTCCCTGGTCCGCTTTAACAAGTTCCTACACGTTATACATGTATGAAAAAAAAAATAATTCTGATGTTCATTGCTCAAGTTAAAAAAAAAAAAAAAAAAGATTTGCATCCTCAAAAATGTAATTATTTTGTAAGCAAACGGTTCAAGATAACTGATCTTTTAAACTATATAACAGACTATAATAATTAATCTAAATAGAATATTTAATGAGTTTTACTTTCCTGTCAGGAATCATTTTGTAAAATTAGATATCGGTGTTTCAGGAGGCGGATCTCTTATGAAACACAGAGAGTTAACCGGGAAGTGAAGCCGTCAGTCGGGATCAAAGAGATTTCTCTACAATTCTTTGGGGGGAAATTGATGACAAAACTGAATTTTAATATTTCCGGACTTTCCTAAAGTCCGAAAATATTAATAAATAAAGTTTCCTAACCCCGCCCCCTCTCCATGTAACTGTAATTTTGCTCTTTCTCCATTTCTCCATATTCTCTGTCCAGGATCTGATGCTCAGCTGCTGTGTGTCACATGGCTGTCCCGTCCCATAATGCACCAGGCTCCCTCCCTCCCTCCCTCCCTCCCTCAGCTCTGTCAGAAGACAACATGGCCTCCAGGTGAACAAGGTGACCGGGCCGAACGGCTGCTACTAGACTTGGGCCGATATTCGATATTATTGGATATCGCGATATTTCGTGAATATCGCGATATCCCCCCCAAAAAAAAAAAAAAAAAAAAAAAAACCTTGCTTAGATCACAATTGTACAATCTACTAGTGGTAGGATAGTAACAAAAACAAAAAAAATAATCATAGTTAAATGAAAGATTTGAAAAAAAAAAAAGTGACTCTTAATAATAATTATTATTATAGCCTAGAAATTTGATGTAATTTGGAAGAAATAAATTAAAAAAATTAAATACCCCCCAAAGAAACCTGGGGGAATAAAAACTGAAAAACAACAACAACAAAAAAAACGACCCCCGTGATAATATCGTATATCGCGATATTTTGGCAGGACAGTCTCGCAATATTACATTTTGGATATCGCCCAAGCCGAGCTGCTACAGTCGACTAACTCACCAAACAGTTACACCCCCCCCCCCCCCCCCCCCCCCCATCTCATCTCTCTCCCATGATGCACCTCACAAGTCTTTTGTCTCCTCTAGTCTCCACCAGGTTTAGACTGATATTCCAGTTTGCTGATATCGGCATTTCAATACAGATCAGTTATCGGTCGGCTGATACAAACGGAGGTGAGGATGTGATCTTCCTCAGCAGCAGTGACACCTGCCTCACCTGCTGACTCTAAAACACTTTCATTATCCTGGTTTCAGTGGAGAGTTTTAGTGTCCCATGATGCTCTAAATGCTCCAGAGGCTTTTCCACCCTGACGAGAAGAAACTTCTGTTGGAAACTCTGTTGGGTATTTGTAAAATTTTTTTGGAATGAAAATGGTCGAAATTATAAATCCAGAATATCTCGGCACAAAATATCGGCGGCTTCAATTCAGAAATAAAACGATTTTTGGTAAAAACCCTGTTCTCCAGCAGGGAGGAGGGGAGAGGAGAGGAGAGGAGGAAGAGCTGCAGCCACATGACCTTTGACCCTTTTAAAGACGGGAGGTGAGAGGTCCGGACCAGACTGAGGACCAGACTGAGGCCTTCAAGTGTTCCGGGAACAGATCCGAAAAATCCAAAACATAAAAAAAAATGAATTTACATTAAAAAAAAAGAGAAAAAAAAAATAAAAATAAAAGGCCCATTTTGTTGGAAAAGCAAATTAAAATCAAAACAAAACATCAACAAAAAAATCAAAATCAAAACAGAAAATTTTGCTGGTTCATTCAGTCCGTTTCCATGGTGACGCAGGAAGCGGCGGCAGCGGCGGCGGCACCCGGCTCCGCGTCCTCGTTGCTACAGGAAGTGATGTCGTTAGCGGGCTGGGCCGAGGGGGCGGGGCTTGCGGACGGGGCGGGCAGAGTGGGTTTTCTGATCTTGTCTTGTCGATGGTAGAACAGCAGATAGGCAGCGTTGGTCTGCAGGAGAGGAACACAGATTAATATTAATGAGTAGAGATGAGACGATATTCTAATATCACCATTCATGTTCCTGACCCAGTTTCCATGGTCATGAAAATCCTGGAAAAGTTACAGAAAATGTTTTCCAGGCCTGGAAATGTTTTGGAAAATGGTAAAACATCATTAAACATTTTTGGAAAAGTCTAAATTTTAAATACATTTCGTTTTAAAGATCCATATTCTACTTTCCAGTGTTTTATTTTGTGTCTTGAGGTCCATTCAAAGCTGTGTGTGTGGTGTCATGAACCAAAAACACTCTCAATCCATTTCTCCACGTTCATTTCCCAGCATCTCTCTGAGCCTTACCAAGAACAGGCCGTTTCTGTCGCCGTGTCTTTAAGGCTCATTAATATTAACGACCCCTCCGTTCCGATCGGCTAACCGTTTCGAGAGTGAAACGTGAGACGCCGCGGCCCGACGGCTACAGGTAGGGAAAACTCTCCGGTAATAAACGATGACGACCGCTCGACCGCTTTGAAAAAAACACTTTGTTAGTCTATTATTTCTTACAGAAATGATAATGAGCGAACCTTTGTGACGCCACAAAGTTACGGAAGTCCAAACGGCTCGTTTAGAGGCTCGCTTTTCTAATATGGATTGTGTGGATTTAGTTTTGATGCTTTCACCATGTTTAGATAGACATCCAACTCCTTTATCATCACAGAGGAGAGGGAGTCCTGCTTTACATGATATGGGACCTTTAAGTTTCTCATTATAGTAATTTGTAAAAACGCAACAAAAATGAGTCGGCTAAATGGAGCTGATCACACTGCCTCTTGTTATTCTTGCTGCGCAAAAGTTAAGTCAACATCTTGTTGGCACAGTGTGTGTGTGTGTGTGTGTGTGTGTGTGTGTGATACTGACCACGATCTGTTCCTCTCTGGCGTACGTCACCTTGCTGTCGTCAAAGTAATACCACTGACCGTTATCCTTGTTCTGCGCATAGCTGGTGTCTGGAACACACACACACACACACACACACACACACACACACAACTTCTTTTCAAATAATATTCCTTAAAATGTTTCACACCTCATTGGGTTTTTAAATAAAATGTGCTTGTTATCATCAGTTTCGACAGTAAAATTGTGTCATGATTACCCAAAATCACAATATCATCACCATATAAACACCATATTTTGTTTGTTTTATATATTACTGTATATATATGTTTTATACTTTATATACGTGTATGATTGCATTATATAATTTTTTGGCCTTTAAGGGTTTGTCTTCTCTTAAAGTTGTTTTTATATCTTTCATGTCTTTTCTTTCTTTTATCCTCTTGTTGTGAAGGGCTTTGTAAGCCGTGTTTTAAAAAGTCGCTATATAAATAAAGCTTTACTTACTTATTATATGAAAGACCATAAACCATAATTTTGAATTATCGCCCGGCACTAGAGTCTTGTGTCTAAACAAAACCTTCAACATCTCCTCTTGACAAAAGAAAAAGTAAAAAACAAAACAAACAACAAACAAACAAAACAATGATAAACCAAAGCGCCTTACAATGTCCGTCCCTCAGTCCTCCGTAGTGATTGGACACAGCGATGAGGTCATACCGGCTCGGAGGCTCCCCATTGGTCAGATTCTTCCTCAGCAGGCAGCCGGAGAAGTCCAGGTCTCTGCAGAAACAGGAAAGTGATATTTAGAAAATTACCTCATTTATCCGGAGAATTGGAAGAAACAATGGCCATTTGGCGATATTCGATACCGCGGAAAATGAAGCCTAGTGTGTGTGTGTGTGTGTGTGTGTGTGTGTGTGTGTGTGTGTACCTGAGGGGGAAGTCCACGATGCTGTCCAGCTTCTCCCTGGAGAACTTGGTGTAGGAAAACCTCTTCAGGTGGATGATGAGAACCTCGGGCAGAGACCACAGGTCCAGCTTCTTAGTGGCCAGCTGGTGCTTCTTACACAGAGGACAGTACCTGCACACACACACACACACACACACACACAGTCAGCACCTCATCCCTCTAAAGTGATAGCAAACTAAAATATGCTAATTTTATCTTAGTCATTGTTCTGTGAGAATCTGAAGTGTGTGTGTGTGTGTGTGTGTGTGTGTGTTACCATGGGTTCTCCTCCTCCAGTGTTTCCACAGTGGTGAACAGCTCAATACACTCCTGCAGCTGAACTGTAGTCTGCTGCTGAGGAACGTCCATACTGGCATGTTTCACATATTTCTACAGAGAGAGAGGAGAGGAGAGGAAG
>NC_136010.1:2413824-2416324 GCF_048128805.1 Centroberyx gerrardi
TTTTGACTGATATTACAATTGCGATATGATTTGCGATATTAGAGGGAATGATAATTTTTACATCATTATTCTCATTTTCATTGAAAAACATATTAAAATGATTATGGTGTGATTTTTGCGGGGATCTGTACCAAACAAAGATGTTTTCTTAAGTCTGTAGAATATGATGTGTAGGCCAGGACATCTCTGCAGCACGACAATATTTAATTTAAAATGGTATTTTGACACACATTTTGCCGTTAACAAATATTGCGCCTCCTGCGATTTGAAAATTGCAGTAGGCCACATTGCGATTTCGATAAAATTTCGATTAATTGTTCAGCCCTAGACTGTTCCTCCAGACAATGGCAGTGAATGGAGAGAGAAAAAAAACACAATTCTCCAGTCTGCTCTACCGGAGCAACAGATCACAGAATCACTGATTTGGGGTTTTTATCACGGAGGAAGAGACACGACCCAAGACTCTACCAGAGGAACACAGAGATTTAAATCAGATGGTTTGTCACCTGAACAGGTTTGGCGTTGGGGTCCAGGGAGACGAAGAAGACCTCCATGACGCGCTCCTTGCTGACGGGAAGCGGGACGCTCAGGTAGCAGAAGGGGTCGAAGGTCACGGAGACCTTGCGGCACTCAGGGCAGACCAGCGTGGACTTGAAGAGGCCGTGGAACGTGTCGACGATCACCGAGTCGTTCCGCCGCCGGTGGTTCCGCCACGCCTCCTCCGCCACTTCCTGCGGGACAGGAAGGAGAAACGTCAACAATTGTGATAACACTAAATAGTAACGACATTTGTTTGGTACTGTTCCTATGGAGGAAATTGCTAATGTTTTCACAGGGGCGTCATCGGACAGTAATATCGGCCGCTTGATGGGCGTGCCACTGAAATAAAGTAGGCGGAGTCACGATAAATGATTGACAGGTGATCTCTTTATCTTAAACATAAACATCTCCCAAATGTTAAAACCCAATGTAATGTCTTCCTGGGTTTATTTCAAACTTTCAAACGAACAGTAGTACTTTCATCTGCCATGGATCAAAGGCTGCGTCTGATTGGTCGAACGCACTCTTTGGGCGGTCCTTTGTTTCTGTCTCTGGTTTTCAAACTGGAAAAAAATGGCGGCTTGTTTATTATTAATTAATAATAATAATTAATTATTTTTAATATTTGAGGCGTGAAATCCGCTGCTGAATCTTGATTCATGTTAGATCTCCTGCTAGTTTAAGAGTTTGTTTTGGGATCGGGAACTCAGCGTGGTGCTCCCAGAATGCATTGCATGGCCGCTTACATAGAAAATGAATGGGAAGCAAGGAAATGACGGAAGCTGTGAAAACGCACCATAAGTGCTATAGAGTAAAAGGAACCAAAAAAATACATACAACAACTGACTAAGTTATTAAAAAGGTTGAAAAAACATAATAAAGTGAGAAGATAAGAGAGGGAGCTGAATACCAAAATGTAAAAATGTGTTTTCATTATATTTTTAATGCACATGACAATAAACCGGAGGCCGATCTAAACAGCCTGTGGGACGGGGTCAGTGTGGACGCAGGTACCTGGTCCGGCCGTCCCTCCGCGTCCCGCAGCTCGATGTACTCCTTGTTTTTGACGCGGTTCAGGTCTTCATGCAGGCCGTCCAGCAGGAAGGACAGCAGCTCCTGGCTGTCGTGCTGCTGGTAGCCCAGGAACTGAGACGCAAAGTGACCCACCTTGGTCTGGACACACACACACACACACACACACACACACACACACACACACACACACACACATTAAATCACACATCAAAATGCAGGCAAGACCAGATACATCAGAGCTGCCTTCAATTTCCTTCAAAGTCAGTGAGCTGAGCCAGTGCAATTTCCTCAGAACTTCTTAAGCAGTAAGTGAGAATGAAAGATGAACAGACTGAAGAATAACAAACAAATAACCGTTCAAGACCTGGAATCAACCTTTCAACATGTTTTGCTATTATATCATTCCAGAATGGAAACTGTAATACCTGCATATATTCAGGTTCACCAAGTTTGCTCGAGTCCCAAGTCACTCTCAAGTCTTGAGGTACAAGTCTCAAGCCAAGTCCCAAGTCTAAATGTAGATTACCAAGTCAAGTCCAAGTCATTAATGTCATGTCTCAAGTCTAAATGTAGAACAGCAAGTCAAGTCAGAACAAATCAAGAGTCCAGTATCAATTTAATATCTTAAAGAAAACTAAATATCTAGGACTTTTCAATGCAATATGGTTTTAATAGGATAAAGACTTGGTAAGAGCATCATGAGTTTGATTTCTATAATCAGTTTCAACTTCAATAAATTCAATCATTCCATACAAATTCAGAAAACAGAATTTAAATTCAGTCGTCCGCTGGAACAAATCTCATCACTTTCAATCTAAGTCATTTACACAAACACAAGATCTCAAGTCAAGACTTTAGAAACCTTTTCAAGTCATCAAAGTACAAGTCAGAGTCAAGTCCCAAGTCACCAGAACCCAAGTCAAGT
>NC_136010.1:2421324-2431324 GCF_048128805.1 Centroberyx gerrardi
TGGTAAGAGCATCATGAGTTTGATTTCTATAATCAGTTTCAACTTCAATAAATTCAATCATTCCATCCAAATTCAGAAAACAGAATTTAAATTCAGTCGTCCGCTGGAACAAATCTCATCACTTTCAATCTAAGTCATTTACACAAACACAAGATCTCAAGTCAAGACTTTAGAAACCTTTTCAAGTCATCAAAGTACAAGTCAGAGTCAAGTCCCAAGTCACCAGAACCCAAGTCAAGTCAAGTCTCAAGTCTTCTCTTCATGCATCAAGTCAAGTCTACATGGGACTTGGGACTTGAGCAAAATTGACTTGGTCGCACCTCTGATAAAACCCTCATAGACCTGAGTGTTCAGAGCGTTACCTTGCGCTCCAGCGGCGGGTGCCCCTCCACCATGTCGTACCAGACCAGCAGCTTGTGCCAGGCTTCGGCCGGCACCAGCACAAAGTCCTCGTTCTCCACCAGGCGGTCCTTCAGGTGGAACGAGTCCAGATCTGACCAGGAGGAGGAGACATTCACCCGATCAGCTCTACTGTCACCATGACAGTTTGACAGAAATGGGCTTTTTAAGGCCGGTACCGATATCGTTATTTTTTAAAGGGACGGTCCATCCAATTAAAAATGTTTTCCTTGTTTTCTTCTTCAGTGTCACTCTTGAGTTCTGTGTTCATCATCCACCAAGATCTGAGCTTCCTAACACTCAATAACTGGAATAAAATGGAGCTTTTGGCTGCTGGAGAGAGAGAGAGAGAGAGAGAGAGAGAGAGAGAGAGAGAGAGAGAGAGAGAGACACAGAGAGAGAGAGAGAGAGAGAGAGAGAGAGAGAGAGAGAGAGAGAGAGGGAGAGAGAGAGTATAAAAGTAGATTTGTGGGTTTAAGAGGAAGAAGGAAGAATTGAAGAGAAAAGGAGAAAGAGAGAGAGAGAGAGTATAAAAGTAGATTTGTGGGTTTAAGAGGAAGAAGGAAGAATTGAAGAGAAAAGGAGAAAGAGACAGGAAAATAAGAGGGAAGAGAGATGGAGAGATAAGAGAGAAATGTAGAGAAGAAAGAGAAGATGGGGAGAGATGAAGAGAGGGAAAGAGAGATGAAGAGAGTCGTCTGCTTAGCTCCAAACTTGATGAATTCAAACCTTTTACACAAACCTCGCGCTGCTCGCTCAGTCTAGTTGGAACTAAAACATTCTTTAGTTTCACTTTTTTTTTTTTTCAATTAATTGCAGCCTCTGCAATTTGGAAATTGCAGAAATTCATATTGCGATTTCATTTTTTTTTCCCCAATTAATTGTTCAGCTCTTTCTGCAAGCTGCAGTAGAACCACAACAGCGACCAAAACCAGGGAGAGATGTGGAAGGCAGACAGACAGACAGACAGACAGACAGACAGACAGACAGACAGACAGACAGACAGGCAGGCAGACAGACAGACAGACAGACAGACAGGCAGACAGGCAGACAAACAGGCAGGCAGGCAGACAGACAGACAGACAGACAGACAGACAGACAGACAGACAGACAGACAGGCAGACAGGCACACAGACATCTCTTCAAAAGGAACAATCAGTACTATCTTACTGGCTCATGGCTCTAAATGACCATAATATATCAGTGGAGGTTTGTCAGTGTTGTTAATCAGTGTCAGTCTGTTTCCTCAGTGTCTGCTCAGACTTCAGGCTTTCTGAACCAGCAGTCCGGTCTGAACTCTCTGTTCTGGTGGAAGTGATCCGCATCACATCACCCTCCACCTGCATTCAGAGCGTCTTTCAGCTTCATTCGTTCAACCATGGAAGAACAAACTGCAACGACGCCTAAAGCCTGACAAAGCCCTCAACAAAACCAAGTGAACCCTGCTGCAGTATTGAGGAGGAGGAGGAGGAGGAGGAGGAGCTTAAACTCTGAAAGACTTCAGGACCGATGCAGAGTCAGCCTGAAATTAGCTGGACAGGTCAGTAAGCTGTGATGCAGCGAACGTCTGCCACACAGGTCCTGTCACTTCCATCATGAAGGTGCGTCTTGGCAGAAATACATTTGATTTAAAAAAAAAAACTTTTCAGCAGCGCCGCCGCTACTGAATGACTATAGAAACACTATAGAAAATATTTTTAGCATGGCGGGACACACGTTTACTGTTGCAGGGCAGGAATTATACCACGGCCAAACAGCCAGTGCCCCGGAGTGTGGCCGTAACGCCCCTTCTAAAATGAACTATCCACACGGCCAGTTTGGCATGCCCCGTTTTGAACTGACCGTTGTGCCCTTAAAAGAAAGTTGTGGATTTCCTCATTTAAAACTACATGCAACGCAGCAAATAAACAAACTCACGTTTCCCAGAGTCTCCGTCATCACGCTGGACATCAACAGTAGCGCGAGATTTCTCCCACTCCCGCAAATATATGTGTAACGTTAACGTAAACATTAACAGCTAATTATTAATTAAACTGAGAGGGAGAGAGAGAGAAGCCATCGCTAACTGCTAAGCTAAGTAACTAGCAGATCTGAAAAGCGTGTAAACAACTGTGGGATTAGCGAGAAAGTCGCTAAAAGAAGGAGAGAGCTGTGAGTGCTTGAGCAGAACTAGTGTAAGTTTAAATGTACAGCGGGTAATTAGCCGCTGTAATGAAGAATATAGCAAAATTAACCGGGTTGAGAGCAGCAAAAACGCTATCAGTAGCAGTAGCCTGCATGAGGCGTTTAGGGGACATCGGTAAATTGTAGCGTCTACCGATAGTCTGCATGTTGTGAGGCGTTTAGGGGACATCTGTAATTTGTAGCTACAGAAAACAACCTGGGTTACACTTACGTTATCGTGTGTTACTGGACATGTAACTAACTTTGCAGTCTGAGCCATCTTACATATGTGCTGTATCACACTGCAGCACTTCATTTTTCTACTAGGATATTTATTTTGTTGAGGAAAAAGGACTGAAAAAAGGATTTTAATAACCATTGGTTTTGGCCTTGGTGCCCTACATTTTGGCCGCGATGCCCCAATAAATTTGTATTTATCAAAGGCCAAAGTGGCCTTGCCCTAAAAATGACTTAATTCCAGGCCTGCTGTTGTTGTTGTACTTCCTGTGGCTGCTGTTAGATGTTACTAAAGAGTCTATATTACTGATTGCTCCTTTAAATCTATCCTCAGTACAAATGACAACAAATTCTCTCTCTATGTCTCTCTCTTTTTATGTCTCTCTGTATGTCTCTCGCTCTCCATCTCTCTCTCTTTTTGTCTCCCCCCCCCTTCATATTTAAGTGGATTTGTTAAGTTGAAGTAATCAGATTACAAACTGTAGAGAGAGACTGACCCTCGAACAGCTCTGTGTTGTCGATCTGTCCGGGGAAAGACGAAGAGTTCTGGTCTCCCGTCTCCACAAACTCCTTCCACTGTTCATACCAGCGACGCTCCACCACGTACCTGCAGGACACACACACACACACACACACACACACTATTACCACCAGCAGTTTACACACTACATTTCTCTGTGCAGTGGCTATTCCAAGCGAAATTAAATGTGACAGTATCGATATGTCAATATTACAATCATCAATTGTGGAAAGTGAAATCGTTAATATACAGTTATAAAACAACAACATTCATTCAGCATTAGCGGGTCATGACAGTAACCCAAGGGGATTAATAAAGTGACACCTTATCTTATCTTATTATCTTAAGACCTCCACTGCTGACTGACAGAATGTGAAATTAAATTCGTTAACGTCTGGTTCAAGGCACCGGCCCAGTGCTTAGAAACTGTGATGAGACGATGTATAGAAATTCAACATATCAGTGTTTAGAAACTGTACTTTTGTCATATTAAACTACCGTATTTCCTCTAATATTGGCCCGGGCCTTTATTTACCTCAACTGCAGAGGGTACCAGGCCTTTATTAGAAGCAGGCTTATATTAGAGACAGGCCTTTATTTCTAATTCCCTCTGTTTGATAAGTATATTTGCTCATATTTTAGCACGAAGCCTCCTTGTTTTCTGATCTGCTTCTGTTGGGGTTCGTTAGGTAGACGTTTTTTTGTTACTGCAATGCATTACGATAATTACGGTAATCGACGACGGCACGCTCCAGAGACTTCTGCCGGCCGAGCCGTCTTGTGGCACTTGTACGTTACTACAAACTACAGTTACAAACTACAGTTACATTATATAACAGGCACCAGGAGTTTACCGGTATCCACTGTTGTTTTTTCCTTTGTTTTTTTTCCCGGCCTGTATTTGAGGCCGGCCGTTATTTGTTCATGTCGACCACGGCCCCGGCCATTATCGGAGACCCGGCTTTTAATTGACTACCGGCCACTATTAGAGGAAATACGGTATCCAAATATCAGTTTTAGAGCTGAAACCTGCACTAGAACCTGAACTGGGACAAACACGGGAACAGATGTGGAAACAAAACTAAAGTCACTCTGATCCACCAGAACACAGAAGGCAGGAAACAGCAGCTGTTTAGAATATAATAACAGGCCTCCTGATGATGGCTGGCTACCTGTGGCCTTGTGGCGGATATTCAATAATATCGAATGTTGCAATATTTCATGAATATCTATATAATTCATGAAATATATTTGTGAACAAGGAGTTTTAAAGCTGCAGGTAATCTTTGGTCCATGAATCAAAACCTTTCATCAGACTCAAACTCAGTAAATCCTGCACACTCACATCTAGTTTTTTTTTTACAAAATCGCTTTTCTTTAAACAAATTTAAAGCTCTAAAAAAACTAATGACAACAAAAACTTAGGATATAAATTTAAATCGCAATTTAAATTTTCCATCAAATAATCGCAATTCGATTTTTAGTCAGCATCTTTCATCTCTATCTGTTAGTTTTTGCCACAGTAGGTTTTCTTCAGTCAGACTCTGCCCCACTTCTATATTGGATCCAGGCGGTTCTGCAGGCTGGAGCTCATTATTCTTTTATCACTTTTACAGACAAACACTTCCCTTCGACCCTCAGACACAGACAGCACCTTCAAAAAAATAAACCCAACAGTTCTTTCACCAGCCTATCCCTCTCTCTCTCTCTCTCTCTCTGTCTGTCTATCTTTCTCTCTATCTGTCTATCTGTCTGTCTCAGGTTTCCTGTACAGGCGGATCCAGCTCAGCCAACGGTCGGGCCGCTCTGACGCGTCACTCTGAGGCGGAGAAATCAGACAGAAAATGCACCGACGCTGCTGGTCAAAATGAAACCAGGAGCTAAACCTGCTGTTTATCAGGCTGCGTACTTGTACAGTAAATGCATCGGCAGGTTTCAGGCTGCTGATGCTGGGCTGTGATTGGCCGCAGATCTCAGAAAGACAAATGACGGTATCGTCGGTGTGCAGAGAATAAAACTGGGTGAAGCTTAAGCAATGTTTGATACCGGTGACTAGCTGGGCGACTAGGCTGGGTATCGTTTAAAAAATTACAATACCAGTACCAATACCAGTACCCTTAAAGTGATACCGATACCAATAGAGTACTTCATTCGATACCTTTTTTTTAACGTTTTGGTGGCATCTCGGCACGCTGAACTGCCAACTCCTCCTACTATGGGTTGTAGCTGCTGCGGTAGCGGGCCAATCACACGTCGCATTAAATCGAAGAACGCTTGCGGTGATTGGCTGCGAGCAAAACCATACAAATAGTCATTTTTTTCTAGATCTGTGTACAAAAAGTGTTGAATGCAGGTATCGTCTGACTGGAGAAGTTTCGATACTACTTGGTACTGGGTTATTTCGGCCGATACCTTAAAAGGTATCGAGTACCGATACCCGGCCCTATGGGCGACACACCGAAAATTTACTGGCATCACATGTTCTCCGTGTCTGTCCAGTGTTTCCCCTAGGATGGAGGTGTAGCAGCGGAGGTGAAGGTGAAACGTTTTTTTTTTTTTTTTACAGTACAGTACATTTGTGCACAGTAATGAGCAGGGGAGATGTCTGTCTGGCTTACATGTGAGGTGTCTCAAGATTTAGGAAAATACACTTTTATTGAACATAAAAAAAGTATAATGTTTAAAACAATTATTGACATTTATTGAACAAAAAATGTACTATATCAACAACCACCCATATACAGTAAAATCACATAACACAAATACTACAACAATCCAAATAATAGAGAGCCTAAGCCCCTCCCCTTCCGGTGGACCACCATGGGACCTTATTTCAGAAAAAATATGTACGGTAGTCAACGGCGAGAGACAAATAATTGTTTGATCCCGTTTGAATTGTGCCATGAATTACACATATGATGTTTTGTCAATTTAAAAGATAATTTTGCAAGTCAAGAAAGTCGCAGTTTGTCGTAAAACTGTTGAAGTTATAGATTGTGAAAATACGTAATTAGAAAGACTACACACCCAAAAGTGGCGTAAGTGACGTCATAACTTTCTCTCTCCACAAGCTACCCAGAGCCTGAAGCTCAGTCCCTCTCAGAGAGCAGGAGGATTATACACAACCTGGAAGGTAGACAGGAAGAACGGATTTAAACTGGTTTAGGATAGTTTTAGTACAGTGGGGGCTAACGTTAACGATGCCTGTGTGTTTCCTGTGTTTCCTTCCATGTTGGTGTCGGTGACGTATATCGTGCGAGACGAGAGATGTAGTTCACTGAGCGGTTTCACACAAAACTAAATGTTACTTTACTGTTTTACGACAAACTGCCACTTTCTTGACTTGCAAAATTATCTTTTAAATTGACAAAACATCATATGTGTAATTCATGGCACAATTCAAATGGGATCAAACAATTATTTGTCTCTCGCCGTTGACTACCGTACATTTTTTTTCCGAAAAATAAGGTCCCATGGGGGACAGCGGAAGGGGAGGGACTTAGGCTCTCTATATGTAACGTTAATATCTCTGTGAGGGAATCTGTCAGTTGTCTTTGAGATTGACAGCTTTGGCGCGTCACGGCGGCCCTCGCGCAGAGTAAGGCCCGCCTCCAGGAAGAAGAAAACAATCGGTGCATGTGGAATACCTGCTATGTTTGTGTCAAGATGGATCTTCCAAATGTTGTTTATTTCACAGATATGTGTTATCCTTCCTATCAAATGACTGCTGTAACGTTACTGTGCGATACTCATGTGAAGTTGCGGGACTGTTTTCCCTTCGGCGAATGATAATCCTGAATCCTGATCAGCATTGCTTGCTTCATTATTGACATCTACCCGGTGTTTGTTGTTATAATCGTTGTGCTGACATTATCAGGTAAGCGCAAAGTTTCTCATTTATATGCTTTACTCACAGGTGTGTGAATTGACCTGGATATGAAGCGTCCGTAGCGCAAAATAATATAACGTTAGTTTCTAAAGAGATATGACGGAGCCCTCTCTTCTCCTTTCCTCTCCTCACCTTCTCTCCTTTCCTCTCCTCCTCTCCTTTCCTCACCTCCTCTCCTTTCCTCTCCTCCTCTCCTTTCCTCTCCTCACCTCCTCTCCTTTCCTCTCCTCCTCTCCTTTCCTCTCCTCACTTCCTCTCCTTTCCTCTCCTCCTCTCCTTTCCTCTCCTCTCCTTTCCTCTCCTCCTCTCCTTTCCTCTCCTCACCTCCTCTCCTTTCCTCTCCTCCTCTCCTTTCCTCACCTCCTCTCCTTTCCTCTCCTCTCCACCTCTCTCCTCTCCTCTCCTCCCTCGTAAAAAAAAAACGAATTCAGCAGCGGCGGTCATATATCAGCAGCAGCATAACGCCTCTGCTAGGTGCATATAGGGGAAACACTGCTGTCTGTTCAGTAAATATATTTGTCAAGGAGCCAACTTTGCATAAACAGTTTCATTTGTGTTGCTTCAGTTGAGCTGAGAGTCGCTTCACAGCAGCAGAGCGGGTGGAGAATCAGCTGTCAAGCCACACAGAGAAGGTCAGAATAACACAGGAAGGAAGGTGGGTTTACCTTCAAAATAAAAGCAAACCTTTTTATATTTATGACGCTAATGGTGAATGTAGCATTTCTGCACCGAGGTTAGAAAAATAAACTATCGTTGAATTTATCGTTATCGAGGTAAACAGAGTGATATGAATCTCAGGCTGTATTGCCCAGCAGAAACCAAACAGCAGGATGAGCCGTGACACACTGGGCAGAGTCCAGACACTTATCAGCAGAGCCGAGTACCAACAGAATACTTGTAAAGGTGAAACATACTCTAAATACAATAAAAACTAAACTGTATTCTACTACATTGCCTAAACAAATAATGTATCCTGATTACTGGCATTTATGGAAAAATAAAGGATTACTTCTGGGATTAATTTGAACATGGAGGTAACTTGATGTGTCCCTACCACTTTTCTGATGAACTTTTCACAGTGTGTGCAGCTGTGGCTAACACTAGCTGGACAAACAAGGGCAGCAGGAGTTAATTCAGTCAGTCCAGTTCATAGTTTCAGATGCTGTCTGTCTGTGTGGCTTTCACTTTAAAGTGAAACTCAGAAGGCCAGGCAGAGTCAGCTGTTCTACATCCTTATAAAATATGGCACAGGAGGAAATTTGGCTTTGTATGGAGTCTTGAAATAAGTTTCCTCATCCGTACAGCTTTTATACCTCAGGTGTGGCCTGAAAGTAACTGAAAGTAATCAGAATAGGTTACTCAGTGTGGGTAATCCCGATTAAATGACTGATGACACATTTGATGAGGTAACTTGTTATGTAGCCTAATGGAATATTTTTTTAACATTTCTAAAGTAACCCACCTACCCATTCCTGCTAATCAGGGTAGTTTCCATGGACTTGTATTGGACTGTGAGGCTGCAGGAAACTCGCCTTGTCTAAATAGTGCAGAAACTATTTGATTAATTGATTAATCGATCATCAGAAAATCAATCATTCATTCATCATTTTAGTCATTTATCAAGTAAAGATACCAAACATTTGCTGGTTACAGCTTCACAAATGTTAAGATTTGCTGTATTTCATATCATTATAAAATTAATACTTTGGGCTTTTTGGCTGCTGGTCAGCCTGAGGAAGAAATCTGAAGAATCACTTTGGCCTCTGGAAACTCTGGATAGGCATTTGTAATTATTTTAGACATTTTATACACTAAATGATTAATTGATTAATCAAAAAAAATCATTGATAGGTAATGAAAACAATCATTAGTTGCAGCACTACTACTAAACAGCCAGTATCTTCCTCTGTAACTACAGTAACACTGCAACACCTTTTATAATCTGGACGGTACGGTTCATTTCGTCAGTTACATAAACGTCACTATAATCTGGTTGACTGGCTGTTAACCCCACGTTACTTCATCTGGTTTCTGTCAGCAAAACGTGGTGTTAATGTTAAGTAAAGTGTCTGTATCAGTCTATATTCATGTCAGGTTTCAGCGAAAAGCTTTAAGTGACGTTAACATCATCCAACGACAGTAACGTTAGCGTTAAATTAGCCTAACCTAACTAGCCTGTATGCTGCGTTCATGCGCTGGCTGAAATACCGGAAATATGACCGAGGCACATTCGCCCGACCCAACAAAGTGGGTCGGGCTGTAGTCCTATTCTAAATGAATTAGTTTCATACTATTTTCATATTATTTTGTATGCACTATGTGTTGGCAAGGATAAAGGATCTCTGCCATTTCACCTCAAATTACTGCTCATACCTGTCATGTAAAACTTGACAATCTACACCTCTGCTGTTGTGCTTACACTGGTCAGTCAAACAGTCTTTATTTATACTATCACCACCACACCAAATACACCACCTTGATAGAAACAAATGCTCCATGGTCTGTGATACTAGCCTATCACCCTACTTACCAAAGGCTTGGGGAGTAGGGTTACAGATGCTTTAGGTAATAATTCCACTTCCACCTCATTCATTACACGCCTGATGCACACTGTCTAAGATAAAACAACCAGCAAAAGACTACTGTTGTTACCGGGTCCACTTTGTCATTATTTCCAACCATACGCACTTGAACGCGCGCCTATTTACGACTATCTGTACTCCAACTCAGGAGCTTACGAGCAGACCTTGAAGGCAGCATTGCAGCTGGTTGACAGGCTAGCGTTAGCAGCG
>NC_136010.1:2436324-2437360 GCF_048128805.1 Centroberyx gerrardi
AAATGGAGGGTGAGTGGACAGGGCGAGGGGTTAGGGGCTGGTTTGGGATTGGGCGGTCTGTTTCAGCTTCCTGCTCACTCTCTCTCACACTGCCATGCTGCTGCTGCTCAGACCGCTGTCACTGCTGCTCAGTTACTGCTGCTGCTCACCACACATCTCTTCATCATCCCCACCTCCACCCAGCATGCACCTGGAGGCTCGGAGTCTACGTTTCAGATCCCATCATGTTCAGCGACTGTGTACATGTGCTGTTGTTTAAATCATCCAGACACATGTTGGAGGCAGGGGCTGATCTTCTGTTTCATGACTCAAGAAGTAAGTTTCTTCACATTTCTGAGAAAATGTTGTTGATGATGACAGCTTCATGACACCAGAGAGTCATACATGTAGAGCAGTGATTCTCAACCTTTTTCATATCGAGAATCCCTAATGTAGTCCACATTAGGGCCACGGACCCCCATTAGATGAGATTTTGTCTCTCGGACCCAAATCTGAGAATATTTTTATTGTCAGATATGATTTTGTCCAGAATTCCACGACTATCTGTATTGTAGGTAGAAAGATAAGAAGAATTAAGTCATTCTTCTACATTCTCTAATGGTGTTCACTTCTTGTAAATGAAATAATGCTGAAGTTTAACAATTCATCAATTTGCTGGGGACTCCCTGGAAGCCCCTCAAGGACCCCTGGTGGTCCCCGGACCCCACGTTGAGAACCACTGATGTAGAGGGTCATACATGTAGAATATCAGCTTGTCTTGGTTTGGTGTCATTTTACCACTTTCCTGTTTGCATTTCGGTCTCAAGTCCTGCTAAAGTCTGGAAGGTTGGATTTTCTTTGCAGCTGTTCTTTTGACATAATTTTCCTCACTATAGTTTTCCATTTATAAACAATATGACATCAATCTAAATCACATACAAAGTGTTCTCACTTTCTCCCTGGTATAACTTAAGTTTGAGAATGAATGCATGTTTTTTTCCCCCCAAGTATTGATCTATCTGACCTGAAAATATAATTTTACTCGTAAACAAATGCA